>NW_023653350.1:0-4949 GCF_015228065.2 Penaeus monodon
TTTTAATGTATAATTGATACCTTGCAATGTATGGTAACATACGGCAGCAATCTGTGTCTCTTTCATTACCGTTTCTGTCACAACATCTGTTAAGGGCCCACCATCAAGTAACTCCATGACTACCTGTGACAAAAGGCAACTCAATAATTTCCTTTTTTTGAAGATAATGCAGTCATTTACATTATATCCACCTGCAATTTACAAGATGTATTACCACTGAAGAGTTAACAAAATCTGACATTTCACATAATCCCTACTGCATTCCTTTGTACCATATAATTCAACATGGATATGTTTCACCTAAAAGCTATTTTCTACAATAAGATAAGATGACTAAACTTGGAGAATATTGATTTTATAGTCTTTAATATTCTATTTTGAGAATATTTAGTTATATATATCTAGTCTAGCTATTTCTGTAAACATGGATTCTATTATCAAATAATTCTGACATGTGAAAAAGGGGAGAGAATGCATTTTAAATTTTCTCAAAATCTAAGGATATCTCATTATGCTTCTGTATTTATATTAATATTTGGACTGAGTAATATTCTGATAACCTTTTCTTCAATATCTTATAGTGTTTTGCCACAATAAAAATTATCCCTGAAATTTATTACATTTGAGTTATCTTGCTTAATGAGTCACATTGAATAGATATTCTGAAAAAAAAAGTAATTATAATGATTTGGTTCACATAATTTTGTACAGAATCAAGTCATACTTGAGTAAACTCCAACATGCTATTTATACATAAATAATCTTTCAAGTATCCTAAGTACTTCTAAGACAGGTATCACCACTTCATGTACATCCTTGATAGCTTCTGCCAAGTTAAACAAAATATTAACCACTTTATGCCGAGTGTATGTACTATCACACCAATGAAATTTTTAAAAATGTACCAAGAAGGCAGCAATTAGGGGATAAATTCTTGAATGGGAAGCTTATCAAAAATACATATATTCCCAAAAAATCAAAAGTGGTATATTTTGCTTGGCAGCTCCCTTAAATGTTAAAAGATTGTTTTGAGACTTGGAAAACTCATAATTTCTATTGATGCTGATATCAAATTCAATTTTTCTAGTTCTCAATACTAACCCCAGTAAATCATTCCAGCTATTAGAGTTACATCCACCTCAGAATCCTTTAAAAACACTAGAATGATTTACCCTGCACATAGTCCAAAATTCCGGCATTAGGCTTACTTGAGCGGCCACCCTAACAGGGTGTGTGGCTTGTAGGCAGGGCACACATGAACACTCACAGGCAGTCTCAAGACTCCTTGCCTCTTCTTTGAAATGTTAATATCTCATTCAGCATGTGTTTTTAGTTTTTTTGTCATTTTCTAATGTCTAAACTTGTCTTTTAATATACAATATCCAGATATATCTCCCTAGGTAGTCCATATCTCAGGTCAGTAGGGTTAATGACATTCATTTAGAATTAGGGAGCTTTTGTGATCTTACAGCCTATTTACATGATCAACACTGTTTAACTTCTATAATATTGTTCATATGATCCAACAAAGTAAATGTGTTTAGTAGTAAGTGTTTTTGTGATTGACTTATATCCTAACCTGTTTTCTCAGTATTGTTAAATGTTCCTTCTCTCATTGCAAATGAAATAAGTAAGTATTTTTGGGACTAACTTATATCCTAATGTTTTTTTTAGTATTATTAAATGTTCTTCCCTTCTCTCATTGCAGTGGAAATGGCAGAATAAAGTGTACAGTAATATCTTTCATGTCTCAATGTTCTGCATTTTTAAAGTGACACTGACCCACAGGTGGTTTTCTTGAAGGAAGACATCCAGGAAATTAACAAGATTTTCATGCTGCAGCTCCTTCATGACCTGAATCTCTGTAAGAATTAATTCCTTTTTTGGCTGCTTCTCAAGGTCAATATCTTTTACTGCAACTTTGCGACCTGTTGCTTTTTCCTTAGCAACAAATACAGTTCCAGATGCTCTGAAATTAATGGTCATATATAAAACAAGTCAGAGAAATACCTAATAAAAACTATATGGATAAGGACATATGGCATACAGTATTAAGACAACTCAAAAGCAACAGTTAGTTTGACAAAAATCCTGAAAATCCAGTAGTGAAGAAAGGACTGCCATTAGAAATTATAGACTAAACTTATATTGCAGTCTTGTTATTCAAAAATAAAGAAAAAATGTATAATGTGAGAAAGATATACTCACCCTGAACCAATTTCTCCTATTTCACAATCTTTTTCATACACTGATTCTGCTTTAATTGGGGAACATATTTCTTGAAGTTTCTCCATAACTTCTTCATTGCTCATTTTTGCACCTGGTTTCCGACGTACCTGAATCAAGAAGGCAAAAAAAATTAAGATGTAAGAAATAATATCCAAAGCCTGAAACCAAAAACCATATAATCTCCCAACATTTTTTCCTCAGAATCAATTAGAAACTTCAAACACTTCTTAATACATAAGAAAATGGGAGACATTTAACAGTATTACTTAAGGAAATATTATACATAAATACATACACACACAAAAAACACACACATATATGTATATGTGTCGTGTAGTATATAATATGACAAGATATATAGATAATATAGATATAGATATAGTATAGATAGATAGAGAGAGAGAGTATATAGTATAGTAGAGATATATATTATATAGATAATATAATATATATATAGAGTATATAGTATATATAGATATAGATGAGATATTATAGTATATAATATAGATATATATATATATATATATAAATATATACATGATATATAATATAATATAATATAGATACTATAATATATATATATATTATAATATAGTATATAATATATATTGATATAGAGATATAGATATAGATATATAGATATATATGTATAAATTATACATTGTATATATATATATAAATATATACACTGTAATATATATATAAATATATACACTGTATATATAATATAATATATACATTGTATTATATAGATAAAGTATAGACATGGTAAATAAAATAGATGAGAAATAGAGACATTGAGATAATATGAATGAGAAATAGATTGCAGTGTATAGATATATAGAAGAAAGAGTATGACAGTGATATATAGAGTAGATAGAGAGGAGAGAGATAGAATATAAGGATAGAGAAGATAGAGATAGAGATAAAGTATAAAAAGGAGAGAGAGAGTAGATGATAGAGAAATAGAAAGATAGATAGAGAGATAGAGATATAGAAAGAGAGACTTATATGAGAGATATAGATATGAGAATAAGATGAGAGAATATATGATTATATATATAGTAATGAAAATAGAAGAATTAGTACAGAGATATAGATATATAGATATAGAGATGAGATAGAGTATACAGTAGATATATGATATAGAGATAGATAAGACAGTAGAGATATTAATATGATACAGTAGCTATATATATATATATATATTATGAGATACATATAGATATACATGAATATATAATGATATATATATATATATTATATATATAATATATGATATATATATATATATATAGATATTATATATATATATATATTATATATATATATATATAATATATATATATATACATATATATATATATATATATATATATATATTATGTAGATATAAACATGTAGATATACATAGGAAGATATATATACATGCAAGTATATATATGCAGATATAGATATGTAAATAATATGTACATAATTATATGCAATATATATATATATATACTAATATAATATATAATATATATATAATAATATATATATAATATAAATAATATATATATATGATATTATATTATATTTTATTATAATATATATATAATATAAATATATATATAATATATATTATATATATATTATAGATATATATTATATCTATCATATATATATATTATAATAAATATATATATATAATATATAATATATATATATATATAATATATATATATATAATATTAATTATATAAGATATACTATATATAGATATATATATAAGTATATATTATATATATATATATATTTATTATATATATATGTATATATATATATATATTATAATATATATATATATATATATATATATATATATATATATATATATATATATATATATATATGTATATATCTATGTATATAGTTATATATAAACATATATATGGATATATATGTGTATATATATGTATATAAGTATATAATGTATATACATATATGCACACACATTATATATATATATATATATATATATATATATATATATATATATAATATAAAATTATATATATACATATATATATATATTATACATATATCTCTATCTATACATGTGCATATATATATATATATATATATATATATATATATATATATATATATATATATATAGAGAGAGAGAGAGAGAGAGAGAGAGAGAGAGAGAGAGAGAGAGAGAGAGAGAGAGAGAGAGAGTGAGTGAGGGGAGGGAAATGCAGTGAGGGAGGAGAGTGAGGGGAGGGAAATGCAGTGAGGGAGGAGAGTGAGGGGAGGGAAATGCAGTGAGGGAGGACAGTTAGGAGAGAGAAATGCAGTGAGGGAGGAGTGTGAGGGAAAGGAAATGTAGTGAGGGAGGAGAGTGAGGGGAGGGAAATGCAGTGAGGGAGGAGAGTGAGGGGAGTGAACTGCAGTGAGGGGAGTGAACTGCAGTGAGGGAGAGTGAGGGGAGGGAAATGCAGTGAGGGAGGAGAGTGAGGGAAGGAAATGCAGTGAGGGAGGAGAGTGAGGGGAGGGAAATGCAGTGAGGGAGGAGAGTGAGGGAGGGAAATGCAGTGAGGGAGGAGAGTGAGGGGAGGAAATGAGTGAGGGAGGAGAGTGAGGGGAGGGAATACAGTGAGGGAGGACAGTGAAGGGAGGGAATGCAGTGAGGGAGGAGAGTGGGGGGGAGGGAAATGGAGTGAAGGAGAGAGTGA
>NW_023653352.1:0-4948 GCF_015228065.2 Penaeus monodon
AAAACCCTCCTTCGATGCGTGATGAGAATCCGCACTGGTTGGAGTGTGAGGTGGACGCATTGCGGCAAGATTCCCGGGGCTGCACCCACTCAGCGGGGCATGTTCAAGGGGACATCGCCACACTGCGCTCCTCCTGTATCGGTGGAATTGTCAAGCTCTGTGTTCTAGAAATCAACTTGGCCCAACTCCACTGCAGTGTGCAAAAATTAAATGGTTTGTTTTTATTTGAGAGATTTATATGAAGCTAAATCACATTTTTTGGGGGAGGGTCTTTGTTGAAAAGCAGAGAAATATTTGAAAAAACCATTTTCCTTTTTGTAGGTCATCATGCATTAGCAGAGGAACTTCAGCAGTTAGAGACAGCGGGTACAGGTGACCCCACTGAAGCTCCACCTCTCTTTGTCATCAGCCTCATCAGCTCTCAGCTCTCTACCTCAACTGCTACCCCCCTCCTCCTCCTCCACCACTTCCTCTTCCTCCACCCCTCAGGAGCTAATCCTAGCTTCACTATGGCAGGGATGGCTCACCAATCACCTGATGTGTTCCTTGGGCCTTCCCCGGGGAGGTGATTTTTTTGCTTTACATTGTTTACTGCAGTTGATATGCTGGCCCTTGTTTTCATAAGATTTCAGTTTTGTAAATATATCCCTGTTTTTTCAGATAAAGAAACTAATTATGTTGTCTGATATAATATTAATGTAATTTTTTTTTTTTTTTTTTTTTTAATACAAATAAGCAGATGTGATTTCAAGAAGCAGCGCCATTTGAGTGTCGATCTGCCCTTAAGGCATGAGCAAGAACCACTCGACCATTTGGGATGTCCTTCCCCTGCATCATCGGGGAGCGACTCCTCAGTTCGACGTGGGAGGCTGATCAAAAGACCCTCAGGTTGACTCAGGCATAAACTTGGCCAATGTTGACACGTACAAGAGAGCGAGCTTAGACTCTGGTCTGGATGTACTGCAGAATTTATTCCGGGTAGTCCTTTCTTTTTTTTTTCAGGCCAATTATAACACGTGAAACTGTTTGAATCATTTTACTTTTGTAATATTCCCTCAAGATTATTAATTTTTTGTTTAAATTTTTAGGGAGAAAGGGTCAAGTCCACATGTTTCGACACCATCCTTAGCCCTCGACAATGCGGGGACGAGATGCTGGACTCCCCCATGCCCTTTTCCCGTTCCACCAGGTAGAGCTTTCTTTTCACAGTCCAGTTTTGCTGTTTACACTATTTTTCAAAGAAAAAAATCTTCTGGTTGGGACATGATACCTTAAAGTATCTGAACTCTTGGCTTTTTTATGTGGGGAATTTCTAAGATTTTTTCCTCTCTCAGAAGTAGAGATTGTTATGTTTGTATGCTTCATATGTTTCCTCACAGCTTTTTGTTATCTAGAATTTCATCATGTCTGGCTACTCCCATTTCTTCTTATATTTCCCTGGGCATGAAACATTTTGGAAGTATTGGAAGTCTCAAGGGTCTGTGTCTCCGCATGTCATGCACTGCTCTTATGCTGGGCCTGATTGCCTTTTGTGTTTCTTACAGACATTCTCAAGTTGATTTACTTAAGAGAACAACATCTCTTGTTTGTTGTTGTTGTGTTTTCTAGATATCCACTTTTAAAATATGTTTCAAAATGTGCGAACTAATGTGAGAATATCAGTATTCTGCCATGCACCTCCAGGCAGGTAAGGCTTATAAGCTACTATATGATTAAGGAGTAAATCATGCAGGTACTAAGGCCATGAATGGTCAAAATAGGGAATGGCAGTGAGGGTAGTGTTGGGGAGGGAAGGAGAAGGATGGGTGGGTGGTCGACTACCCACAGATGACAAACCAAGGTAACTCAAAGTGGCATGGTTGTCGCAGGTGGAAGCAGCCAGGTCCAGACAGAGGGGGAGGAGGATGATCACTCTTCCCTTAGAGGTGAGGAACAGCCATCATGTGACATGTAGATGAGTACATACATAAACATCCACTGACCTTACATGCACAGATCAAATCTGAGAATGGCTATATCTTTACTTCATGCAAAACCATGTAAAGCTCTCACACTCTTAAACCAATATATATACACATTACTTCTATTAACTGTCTAGCTACAGTATCACACAGCATAGTTGCTCAAAGTGTTTCCTGTGTGCTAACCACTGTGTTAGTATTGCAAAGAGGTAATCTGAATGAGTAGTAAATATCATACTGTATCCAATCTGGTGCGTGCTTCATTATGTATATATCACACCTGGATTTGTGTACTTAGTGCAGATTTCCAGATTGATGGAAACAATGTGCTTTACTGTATATATTATATTGTTGCATGAGAAACAGGTAGCCATAGCTTATTTATGCATGACTCTGCTCATCTCTCTCTGCAGCTTGTGTTAAGAAGTAGGTGTATAGGTATAGAAAAAGTTTAGTGCATGTCATTGTGCACTGGTTTGTGTAGTGTCATCTTTCAGTGGCTCTTATTTTGTGTTATTATATGTTACATTTTATGGACTATCTTCCTAGAGTGACTAGAAGTCATTGTATGTAATATTATCTTTGTTGAATATTTGAAGAGATCTCCAAACTGACAGTATATTTAGTTTTATTCTGATTCTAAAATCATTACAAACGCTTATCTTGTTTGCTAATGACCAGTAATGGACTCAAGCAGTTGGTTTATCTTGGTCTTCTAGAAGATCTTGTCAAGTGATCTGAGTTTATGTGAGGTCCTAGAACTGCAATTTGGACCACATGGGTTGAATATAGTGCTGTACTTTTCTGTCAGAAAACAAATTTATATTACTTTTGTGGCAACATTAGGTAATGGATATGATTCTCTCTCAATGATTATTTTTTAATATTATTTTATTGTCTTCCTTTATCATGATGTTTTAGGTATTGGGTATCATCTTAATAAAAAATATATAAGTATAGCAATATATTTACATGTAAATGTACATTATCTGGGATGCAAGTGGTATAACAGTACCTGTGCTGGACCCACCCATCAGTGAGGAACCTCCTAACCCAACTGAGGATAGGATGGTGATTTTTAAGCTGAAGAGTGGGAAAGCTGCAGGCATATGTGATATCCCTCCTGAACTGCTAAAGGCTAGGGGTGAACCTATGGCACAGGGCTTGCATGCAATCTTGACTGCTATCTGACAGTCTGGTTCCACTTCCCCTGACCTGTTCAGGGGCATGGTCATCCCTCTCTCAAATGGTAAAGGGATCATTAGGACTGTAGCAACTACTATAGCATTACATTGCCCAGTATACCAGGCAAGGCTTTTGCCCACATTCTTCTGAAATGGATCAGCAACCACCTACTAAGGCACCAGAGACTGGAGCAGTCTGGATTCACTCCGGGCAATCCAAATAGCTGTATCCTAGCGCTTTGAGTAATTGTGGAATGCTATATAGTTCGGTCGTGGTTGCTTGCAGCCTACCATACCTCTGAAGGCTTTTGGGCTGGGTGCATCAAGAATCACTATGGGAGATTCTAGATTTTCTTATTGGTTTAGTATCAAGCCTATATACCTGTAATAAAAGTGCTGTAAAGTGTGGTGGGGGCCTGTCGAACTTCTCAGTTAATTCAGGGGTGAGGCAAGGCTGTATCCTTCACCAACATTTTTCAACATCTGCATGGACTGGATAATGGGCAGAGCTACTATCCAAAGTCATGTAGAGCAAACAGGGGGCAATATCAAGGTCTAGACCTTGACTGTGCCGATAAAATTACTATCCTATCTGAGTCTCTGGAATCACTGGTAGTGGCTCTTGATGCATTTCCAGTGAGCAAAGCTCTTGGGTCAAGAGGTCTCTTGGACCAAGACCAAGATTTATGACTTTCGGGGCCTGTTAGGGAAACTTGTTCAGTCGATCTATGCTTGTGGTGAAGATGTTGGGGTCACAGAGAGCTTTGCAACCTGGTAGCTAGTCCATACCTCTGGGCTATCAGACTAAGAAGTCATAGACAGATTGGTCTGGCAGCAGGAGCCATGAATTTCGATCAACAAGAGCATTTAGAGATGTAGGTACCTATGCAGAAGACCAAGCTACATGTCTTCCAGGCCATGATACTGCCACTTTTGCTCTGTGGGAAACGAAACCTAGATGTGTCTACTGCCTTGGAGTCCTTGATGCATGGCACCTAGCTCATTTCCCAGTGGATGACCCTGCCATCAGGGTGTCCCCCGTTTTAGACAATCCTGGGTGGAGGAGACCTGTGGAAAGTCCTTGGGGTCATGGCTTGGGCATCTCAACCAGACCTGTCGGAGGAGTTAAGATGCATCGGGGCCTGCCTGGAGACACACCATGTGGGACCCTTGTGGCTGGAAGCAAAGGGTGGATGTGCCATGCAACCCCCTTTGATGTTAGCCCCTTTTTTGATGATGATGAAATGTACATATATATGTGTGTGTTTTGATATATACATATATATATATATATATATATATATATATATATATATATATATATATATTATATAAAATATATATATATATATATAGTTATATATATATATATATATATAATATATATAATATATATATATAATATATATATATAAAATATATATATATATATATAATAAATATATAATATATATTTTAAAATATTATATATATATATTATATATAATATTATATATATATATATAATAATATTTATAATATATATAGATATATATATATATTTTATATAATTATTACATATATATATATATATAATATATTTATATATAATTATATATTAAAATAATATATTATATTATATATAATATATAATATATATATATAAAATATAAATATAATTTATATATATATATATAATATATATTATATATATATTATTTTATATATGTATATATTTAAAATATAATAAAATATATTTTATTATATAATATTATATATATATATAAATATAATTCATTATTTTATTATATAATATATTATATA
>NW_023653353.1:0-4948 GCF_015228065.2 Penaeus monodon
AGTGCAAAAATAAAATAATAATAATAATAAAAAGATAATAAAAAAATAATAATAATAAATAATAATAATAAAATAATAATAATAAAAATAATAATAAAAACAATAATAATAATGATGATAAAAAGAAAAGATAACAAACATTAACAATAAAATAATAAAAAAAATAATAATAGTACGGTAGGGGGGTTTTTTTTCGAGATGCGAGGGTTTGGGGGTTAGGGAAACCCACCAACAATGATGCCTAAAAAAAACTTCCCCTGGGGGGGGTCACTGTTAACCGCCCCAGAAAAGACTTGTAGGGCTACATATGCCCAAAAAAGCGTACGTGGTTTCGCAAACCCGTGCCCCCCCGGGGCCCGGAAATGTCAACTGGAATTTTGGGCGAGATACCCAGCTTTTTGGGAGTGGGGCTAATAATAATTAAAATAAAAAAATAATAATAATATAAAAATTTAATAATACTAATAAAAATAATAATATTAAAAATTAAAAATAAAAAAATAATAATAATAAAAAATAATAATAATAATAATAAAAAATATAATAATAATAATAATAAAATAATAATAATAAAAATAATAAAAAAATATATAATAAAAATTAATGGTAAAAACAATAATGATAAAAAAGATAAAAAATTAATCCTCCTCTAATAATAACTTTAGTAATGATAATAAAAATAAAACAAAAAAATATAATATATAATATCAGGATAAAATCTTTATAATAATATAATAATAATAACAATAATAAAAAAAAATAAAAAAAATAGTAGTAGTAGTGTAGTAGCGGCATAGTAGTAAATAATAATTATCAGATATTATTTTTATCCTTATTTTTAGTGTATTTTGTTGTTGTTTTTATTATTATTATTATTATTAATATATTCAACGGTGGGTTCTGTTGGGGCCGGGGCACAGATGATATCAATTGCGTTTTCATGTTGTGATGCTCTTGGGTGAGTACGTGGTAGGTCCCATTTCCCTTTTCCCACGGAGATCGGTGGTACCTTTTAGGAATCATTTCTCTTTTTATCGGGCTTGGCCCAGCACTGATTTGGGCGGGTTTGGGCCCCCCCGGGGTAGGAGGAACGGGGGAAAGTTCCTTGCCCAAGGAACAAAGCGCCGGCCCGGGACCGAACCTTTTAAATCAGATTGCCGTCGTGACATCTTGATCCGAGCTCTAGCATTCGGCCACCGCGGCCTTGGCGATATGGGCTTCCATGATTTTTTCTGGCATTTAGAGCGGTGGTTTGCCATTTCCTTCCCATTTTAATATATATATATATTATATATATATTTTAATTTATATAATATAAATATTATATAATTATTTATAAAAATTGTGTGTTGTGGTGTGTGTGTGGGGTGTGTGTGTGTGTGTGTGTGTTGTGGTTTTTGGGGGTGGTGTGGTTTTGTGTGTGTGTGTGTGGTTGTGTTTTAAAATATATTTATATATATATATATATATATATTTAAAATATAATATATTATATATATTGGGAATATATATATTATGTGTGTGTGTGTGTGTGGTGTGGTGTGTGTGTGTGTGTGTGTGTGTGTTGTTGTGTGTGTGTGTGTTGTGGGTTTGTGTCTGTGTTTGGTGTTATATATATAATATATATATAAAATATATATAATATAATAATAATATATATATATATATATATTAATATAATATATATATTATAATATAATATATATATAATATGTATATATATATATAATATATTAAAATATATATTAATATTTTAATATATATATGTATATTTAAATATATATAATATATATAATATATAAATTATGGGGCCCGGTGGCCAATGGTTTTGAGCACGGCTCAAAACTGTCACGACGGCAATCTGATTCGGGGGTTGAGTCACCGGGCCGGGGCATTTTTTTCCCTTGGGAAGGAACTTCACAACGATGCCCACCTATCATGGGGGGCCAACCCGCCCAAAAAGTGCCCGGGGAAAAAGAGGTGGGATCGATTTTAAAAAAAAAAAAAAAAAAAAAAAAAAAAAAAAAAAAAAAAAAAAAGGCGGAAGGCAAGGGCAAACACCCCCCACAAAATTGCCAAAAAAAATCATGGAAAGCCATGATCGTCAAGGCCGCGATGGCCGAAGGGTTTAAAGGTTCGACTAAAGACTGCACGAGGCAATCTGATTCGGGGGTTCAAGTCACCGGGCCGGTGCTTTGTTCCCTGGGAAAAAAAACTTACCTCGATTCCCTACTAGCCACTGGGGGCCAAACCCAGCCCAATAAAGTGCTGGTCCCAACCCCGGTAAAATACAGAAATGTTACCTAAAAAAGGTAACACCGCACTCTCCGGGGAAAGGAACTGGGGACCCTACCAACGTACTCCCCCAAAGAGCCACAACATAAAAAAAACAAGCTCATGCTGTGACCAGGCGCTCAGCATGAACCTACCGTTAAAAGAAGAAGAAACATATTATATTTTATATATATATATATATATATATATATATATATATATATAAATATATATATCTGGGTGTGTGTAAATAAATAAATAATATTATTATATATAATATTATAAAATTATATATATATTATTATATATATATATAAAATATATATGCATATATTTATTACATATATTATAACATACATTATAAAATTAAATTTTATATATATAAAAATATATATATATAAAATTATATATATATATATATTATATATATATATATATTAATTATATATATATTTAATATGTATACATTACATAATGGTGTGTGTTATGTATATATATATATAAAATTTTATAATTATTAATAATATATATATATAATATATATATAAATTTTATGCATAATTTGTCAGGTGCCCCAAAAATAAACATAACGCATGGTTCGAAAAAAAAACCCAAGAAAAAACAAAAAAAAACGAAAAAGGAATAAAAAAGACCCAAACTCTTAAAACAAAATTATCATCAATTTTCATCCTTGTTAGTTCACTAAAAAATTCAATGATTCAATTTTTCCCCAAAAGATTTTTTCCCCAACTTAGAAAAACAACAGATTTTACCGCGGCTTCCTGGGCACTTTAAAAAACCTTTTTAACCATTCTCTTGTATCATACACAAGGGATGGTTTAAAGTAAATACAACTGTAGAAAAAAATATGAATCAAAATTTAATAACAGAACAATAGTATATATGTTTAATTTCGTCGGGATCGTGATTATAAAAAATGCCAAAAACGCATAAAATAAATCGTTTTATTTTTTTTCTACAAAAAACATCCTTTTTAATGCAGAAACATTTTAAGACCTAACCGTAAAAGGACATTAAAAAACGCAAAAATTTCTTAAAATAGTTAAACAGATTATCAAAAAATAATCAAGGGAAGAAGGAAAGCGTAAAGAAAAAAAAAATGTACCTTTAGTTGCAATTACCAGGAGTTTTTTGATACGGTATGCTATGCCCGTTTTAACTCTGCCGTGTTATTTTACCGAACAATAAAAGGAAAAGGGAAAATAAGGAAAGGGGTTTTCATTTTTCATGCATGTTGCTTGTAAACAGCAGCTACGGCAAGAACTTCAAAGGGGCTTGAGAATCTTTTAAAAAATTTTTTCGCGAGTTCATGCCTTTACTGATGCGGAGCTTTAGTTTGTTCAAATTCAACCCTCTCTTCTCTCTCTCTCTCTCTCTCTCTCCTCTCTTCTTCCTCCCCCTCTTCTCTCTTTCCTCTCTTCTCTCTCTCTCTCTCTCTCTCTTCTCTCTCTCTCTCTCTCTCCTCTCCTCCTCTCTTATATATTATATTTTATATATAATATATTATAAATATATATATATAATATTATAAATTTTATATATTATGTATGTTTTATGTAATACACATATATGTATAGTGTTTTGGGGTAGTTTTGTGTCGCGCGTGTGTGTGTTTGTGTGTGTGTGTGTGTGTTTGGGGGGGGTGTGTTTTGGTTTTGTGTGTGGGTGTGTGTGTGGTTGTGTATGTGTGTGTGTGTGCGGGTGTGGTTGTGTGGGTTGGTGTGTGTGTGTGTGTGGTGGTGTGTTGTTGGTGTGTGTGTTTTGTGTGTGTGGGTGTGGGGTGTGTGTGTGTGTGTGTGTGGGGGTGTGTGTGGTTTGTGTGTGTGGTGTGTGTGTGTGGGGTGGTGTGTGTGTGGGGGTGGTGTGTGTGTGGGTGTGTGTGTGGTGGGGGTGGGGGTTGTGTGTGGTGTGTGGGGGGGGGTGTGTGTTTGTGTGGTTTTGTGTGGGGGGGGGGGGGGTTTTTTTTTTTTTTTTTGTGTTTTTGTGTTTTTGGGGGTGTGTGTGTTTTGTGTGTGTGTGTGTGTGTGTGTGTGTGTGGGTGGGGGTTGTGTATTGCTGTGTGTGTGTGTGTGTGTGTGTGCGCGCGCGAGAGAGAGAAAAAGAGAAAAAGAAACAGAAAAAAAAAACAGAAACACTGATTGGCTTCCTCTCCACCGATTTCCCCCACACATCCCCCCCCCCCTTCATCTCCCTTTTTTTCGCCGTTTGTCCCGCTTAAGTAGTTTCTCTTTTTCAGGAAAATTTTCTTGTTCCTTTGCTTTTTTTCCGTCAAAAACACGGGCCCCAGAGCGCCCATCTGCCCAAAAGATTTTTCTCCTAAAGCCATTTTCCGGAAAACACGGGCAAGGGGGGGCTTTTACTCCATTTGGGTTGGGTTGTCATTTGTTTGTTTGTTTTTTTAGCTGTTTTTTTTCATTTTGGTGTTTTTTGTTTGGTTTATTGTTTAGTTTTTTATTGTGTTTGTTGTTTGTTGTTGTTGTTTAAAATTTAATGCTGGTGCGTTTGTTTCAATGATGGTTTGTTTTAATGCTGGTTATTTTTGTTGTAATTTGTTATTTGGGGTTGTTACGTTTTCTTTTGTTTCAGTTGCCCCCTGTAACAAGAAGAACAAAGGTAAAACACCAATAACAAAAAGTTAAAAAAAACAAAATTA
>NW_023653354.1:0-30500 GCF_015228065.2 Penaeus monodon
ACAAATTGAAGCATTTCTCATGTGACATTCCTTTGTAAGTGATTGGAATGTTTTGCAAGTGTACAAATATTTGGTATGCATTAAGGACAACTGCATAAGATAGGAATTTTAAATAATGCTGTCAGAAGGGAGAGGGAAACAAACTGCACTTCTTGGTACATGGTTTTTCTAATTTCAAAGTGACTATATTCACAGTATGTAAAGAAATGCCCATTGATTAGTTTTACGGGAGTTCCAGTTGTGTGTGCACAGTCTGGGAAGTCTCACTCTACCCAACAGCAGAGTAGAGCGCTCGGCGACATGCGGGGGCACCTGATGCCAAGTCTGGCATCCCCTTCAGCTGTGAATCCCGTAAAGGGATTCTTTTTTCCTGGGACAGGGATTTGGGATCGCTGGGGCACAATCCCCCAGCATTAGACAATAGAGTGATTGGTTCGGTACTGTGAGGACAGCATTCTTCAAGAATTCCACACTGTGCATGTGCGACTGGAATCCGGAGAAAAATGTTTATAGACATCGCATTGTGATGCCATAAACGTATCCACAGCCAGTTTTTATGTAGGCAGAAAAATAATGTCAGAATTCGAGAAAATATTTTGTGACTAATGGTGTGCCAAGGTTAAGGGCCTGGGCAGTTAGGTGGGCGGTTGACATTCTTTACTATCCTATAAGGAAATTTGGCTATTGGTGGGGGTCTGGGGGCCCAAAGTACCCTGGTTAGCATGGATTTTGGTTATTAGTAGTTTTGGGCACTGAATTTAAAAGGGCTTTGAGGAGTGGGTGATGTGAACATGTCATCATGAAAAATTTTGGTTGATGGCTAGGGTGACGGGAACTTGCTGTTATAAAATTTCAGTTTAAAGGCAGGTTGATGGGAATATTACTACTACTATTATTGTAAAAAACTATGAATACCTAGAGAGATGATGGATTTCTGTGCAAAGGAAAACAGTCTATTACTATCTGAATAAAGCAAATCAGATGACAGATGTAGACTTTTTGGAAAATGGCAAAAGAATTAAAAAAAATGCAAAAAAAGAGAAATAACATTGTAAATGGGAGACATAGAGTCACATTACCCACACCAGTGTTTGTTTTGGTCCCCTGGCCCATGAGCTGCACATCAGTCAAGTTGCAGCTCAAGGAAACTTAATACCATCCCTTGGGCCACATGCTAGCATTGAAGCAATCGGGTTAATAATTGTAAAAGCGACAGTATACTGGAGAGATTAGTAAAAATGATTAGTGGATGCTGAAACTTTGGTGCTAAATATGTTTTCACAAATTTTGCTCCAGATATGTGGTTAACTTTAACATGTTAATTTTAGCTCTTATATTCTTTAGCTTTTCAATCATCCCATCAGGGAAATTCAATTTGTTAGCTGTAATATGGACCTAAATCAATATTTTGTCACAACAAGGCCTTTATAAAGACCACTACAACAACTAGGAGAGATGTGTGCCAACATGAACCTGAATAGATGACCAAAATGGCATATATTTCTAGGCACCCTGATTTCTTTCACCATGTCTATGACTCATTTCTCAAAAGACTGCATATTGCAACAACTCTTAACATTAACAAACATATTTCCTATAAGTAATAAGTATTTAGTATTGATATATGACAACCATGGCTGTTAAGCAGTCCAGACCCCACTTCACATTAACGTAGAACAGCTGACAGTAGACACCTCATGGCCTACTGGGTTACTGTTAGGGAAGTCTGTAGTAGCCTGGCCTATACTTGCACACATCAGACACAGCAAGTTGGATCATGCCAATATCCAATAGCTATCACCTGAATATTGCCAGCAGGCACTTTTTATGACTTTTTGCCAAGTTCGGGACTGGTTGATAGGAAACACATGTGGTGTTAGATTGCAGGCCTTCTAGTATCTGCATAATTGGCACATTACAAAAAAAATAACAACCAGGATTAACGGAATTTAGACTACTTTCAAAGCAGCTAAGTCAACCACAAGCCCTCCACCAACTGAGGAGCCAACCAGCCTTAAAACTCTAGCCATAAACATCATCACCTGTAGCACCCAGCCAGCATCATAGGAACCCACAACCTATGTACCAGTAAAAGGGAAAAGTGAAAATGTATGTTTTTCTCAGGTTCTTTAATGGGTTTATTAAATTGAATCAGCTGTCATACAAAAAATTTAGATATGAATGAAAATATGTGGTTTTACTATAAATTGTGGGCTATTGGGTAAGTTATAGCTGTGAGTATTATATTTCTTTAGAAATAACTCCTTTAGTTTCAGTTACTGATGGAAATGTCATAGGGGAAAAAGTTTCTTATTTTTCATTTTTTCAATTTATGAAAACCATGTTTGTCATATCTAAAAAAATGCATAAATCTCTGCTTATTTCTAAAACCAGTATCTGAATCCGGGAAATTTTTATACATTTATCCTGGAGGTTTGGGATTCCTTTCATATAACCTGACATTTTTTATAGGAAAACTGTAAATGGAGTGAGAGGTCTGCTAAAAATTACAAGAAAACTTATTGAGCAGGTTAAAACCTATGCTATGCAGAAGGATGCTGTGTATGAAGATTGTGTGTTTAGCAGAAATAGCTGAAGGCTTTTATCACTGGATTGCTACAGCTGGCATTAAAGTATGCAATAAATTTTAAGTTATGATGGCAGTAAATAGTAATAGTATGCATAGATTATTAGAAGCTTTCATGCCTTCAATATCATTGCTTTCAATACAAAAATTTTAAAAGTATCTATTTTTCTATCAGTATTTAATCTGTCTGTCTGTTACCAATCTATTATCTATCTGTCTGTCTGTCACACATACAGTACATGTCTGTATCTTTATATTCATATATATATGTATCTATTTCTATTTCTGGTATATCCGTTATCTAGTGACAGATTTGTATATATATATATATATAATAATTTTAATATATATATATAAAATATGAAATATAGATATATATTATTTATAGATATATATATATAAAATATTTTAATATATATACTATTTATATATGTTATATATAATATATATATGTATATATATATATTATATTATATTATATATATATATATATATATAGATACTATTTTATATTTATATATAGAATTATATATGTATATATACATGTATATATATATATGTATATTTTATTTTATATGTATATATATGTATATATATTTAAATACAGTATATATATTTTTATATATATATATAATATATATATATGAGTATAATTTTATATTATATTATATGATAAAATAATTAAAATATAATATATATATATATATATATTATATTTTATTATATATATTTATATATAGAAGTTTTATATAAGTATAAAATACTAGTATATATATTATTATGTACTATATATGTATATGAGATATATTTTATATATGTATATATTATGTAAAATTTTATGTATATATTTTGAAATATATAATTATTAGATATATTTAATATATAATGATATATAATATATATATATATAATATAATATCATATTATCATTATATTTTATATGTATTTTATAATATATATTATATTATAATATTATTTTTATATGATTTTTATTTTAATTTATTGATATATATATAGATATATATATATATATATTCTATAATAATATATAATTATATCTATATATAATATAATATAATATATATAATTATATATTTTATATATAAAGATATATAAGTTAAAATTATATTATATGTTATATATATTATATATATATTAAAATATATATATTATTTATATATTTTATTATTATATATCTTATATAATGTTA
Organism: Penaeus monodon; assembly: GCF_015228065.2. Classification (NCBI taxonomy): domain Eukaryota; kingdom Metazoa; phylum Arthropoda; class Malacostraca; order Decapoda; family Penaeidae; genus Penaeus; species Penaeus monodon. Next base: position 3,798 of record NW_023653354.1, read on the forward strand.
TATATATTAATATATATTTTTATTTATATATATATTGATATATTATTATATATTTATATATATATATATTGTATTATATATATACAAAACTAATATATGATTTTATTTAAAATGTTAGTATAGTTTTTATTAGATATAATTATATTTATATATATATATAATTTGTATTGTATTGTATGTGTTGATATATATATATATATTATATTATATAATAATATATTTAATATATAAAATTATATATATATTATATTATATAATATATATATAATATATTTATATATAAAGTTGGGGTGTGTGTGTGGGTGTGTGTGTATTTATATTTTGTTTTTTTTTTATTATATTTAGTTTAATTAGGGTATTTTTTTTTATTTTAAAAATAATTTTTATTTTATATATTTATATATTATATTTTGATATAATTATATATTATATTATATTTTATGTATGTTAGGTATATATATATGATATTATATATATATATATATTATATATCATATTTTATTTTATAATATATATATATATTTTTTTTTTTGTCTGGTTTTTGTTTTTTACTTTTTGTGTCGTTTTTTTTTTGTTTTTATAATATATATAGATATTATTAATATATATATAATATTTCTATATACTATATTATATAATATAATTTAATATATAATTAATTTATTTTATAATATATATATATTATATAATATATATATATATATATCATTTTTCAATAAATAACAAATATCTATGACATTATTCTTACACAACTATCCAACCTATCACCCTGTAAGTCTAGCATTAATTTAGTTTAAGAAGTAAGGAATAATTAGTGAGGAAATGGAGAAGAAGGTTGTGTTGGGTGTGAAGAGAGAGGATGGGGAGGAAAGATGTTGGAAGGAGAGAGAGAGGAGAAGGAAAGAAAGAGAAAAAGGAAGAGAATAGGAGAGGGAGGGGAAAGGATAAAAGAGGAGGAGGAGAAAGGGGAAAAGAAAAGGAGAGAAGGGAAAGGGAGGAGAAAGGAAAAAGAAAGAGAAAGGAAGAGTGGAGGGGAGAAGGGAGAGGAAAGGGAAGAGAGAGAAGGGAGGAGAAAAGAGACGAGAGGGAGAGGATGAGAAAGAGGAGTGGAGGATGGGGAATAGGGAGGAGGGAGGAAAGAGGAGGAGAGGGAGGGGGAGGGAGGGGGGAGAGAGAAGAGAGAGAGAGGAGAGGGGGGGGAGAGAGAGAGAGAGAGGGGGGAAGGAAGAGGGGGAGAGAGAGAGAGGGAGGGGAGGGAGGAGGGGAGGGAAAGAGAGAGAAGGAAGAGAGAGAGAGGAGGAGAGAGAAAGGTGAGCGAGAGGGAGAGAGAGAGAGCAAGAGAGAAGAGAGGGAGGAAGAGTGAGGGAGAGAGAGAGAGAGGGAGAGAAGAGAGGGGAAGGAGAGAGGAGAGGGAGGGAGAGAAAGAGAGGGAGGGGAACGAGAGAGAAGGGGAGGAGAGAAAAGGGAGAGGGAGAGGAAAGAGAAAGAGGGGAGGGGAGAGGGAGAGGGAGAGAGAGGGGGGAGAGAGGGAGAGAGAGAGAGAGAGAGAGAGAGCGAGAGGGGAGGAAGAGAGAGAGAAGAGAGAGAGAGGAGAGGAGAGAGAGAGAGAGAGGAAGGGAGAGAGAGAGAGGGGAAGGAGAAAGAGAGAAAAAGAGGGAGAGAAGAGAGGGAGAGAAGAGAGGGGAGGAGAGAGGAAGGGGAGAGGAGAGAGAGGGGAGAGGGAGAAAAAGAGAGAGAGGGGAGGGGAAAAGAGGAGAGGGGAGAGGGAAGAAAGAGAGAGAGGGGAGGGGGGAGAGAAGAGTGGGGAGAGGAGAGAAAAAATGGAGAGAGGAGAGGGAGGGAAGAGAGGGAGAGAGGAGAGAAGGGGGGGGGGGGAAAGAGAGAGAATAATAAATGTAGCATGTAAAAATTATAACTCCTAATTGCATTATGAAGGTGACTTAGAACCACAAAAAAAGTTGATTATTAGGATGTCTAAGGGAATTAGTTTGAAAAATGAAGAATCAGTGCAGTCCCCCCAAACATGAGTTGAGGTCGGTAATCTAGAACTAAACATGTAAGTTCCTGATTCATCTTTCGTGGATGATGGAGCAGATCTTAAACTGTTTTTTGTGCCTTGTCTTACTGCTTTGCTGGAATAGCAGTAGAATAGCTTTAATGACAAAGCATTGCTAACAAGACTAAATCCTGTTTATGTTTTCCAGTTTAAAACAGCTCTGGTGGTGTGTCTTCTTGTTGGAAATGTTATTCTCTTTTCACTCCCGATTTTTTGATAAATGCCCAAAATTTCACTTACGAGGAATTTTTGTTCCAGGGGAAACTCTAGGAAATGTCAAGACTTTCGCAGTAATTCTTCCAGGGGTGGCATTTTGACGCGAGGGGAAGTGGTAATTGGTGGTTGAAAGTATTCTGTTGAAAGTACCATTCAATGTGTCTCCCAAACGCCAGTAAGTTGTGCGGACAGACTAAGATGTTTTATGCAAGCCACACTTGATTATTGCCACTGGTATTGTGATCTTGGGCCAGTTAGATTGTCCGGAAAAATTGCAATTGAACGGTTATATATTCTGTCTTTATTCCTTTAGCCCTTTCACGAATATAAAGCCATTGTTTGTGATGTTTGATGTGATTTTGGCACATGATAATATGGACTGCCAGCTTTGAAACGGTACATTATAGAAAGCTGTTGGACTCGGTATATCTTAGCAGAGTTTATGCTTATTAGATGCAAATATTGATGCTTGCCTGTAATAGCTACTAGTTATCTGCATTATTGAACCCTAAAAACGTGATAGGAAATTAAACCAGTTTTTTTTTTCATGGTATGTGATTATAGTTAAAATGAATAAATATATGCATTTCTTTTTTTCTTCTTTCTCTTTTTTTTTTTTGTTTTTTTTATCTTGACATTCTTTGCTTCCCTTCCCCCCTCCATCCTTCCCTCCCCTTTCCCCCGTTTTCTCCGCTTTTTACCCCTTTTCCCACTTTCTTCCCTTTCATTTCATTTTTTCCTTTTCCCCCTTTCCCTTTTTTTATCTCTCTTTCTCTTTTTAATCGTTCTTCTCATCCCCCATCCTTCTGCTTTCCTTTTTTTCACCCCTTTTTTCCTTTTTTCATAAAGGGAAATTTTTTTTAAAATATATATATAATATATTATATATATATTATATTTATATAATATATATATTAAGTATATATATGTATATATAGTTAATTTTGTATATTATTTATATAGTATTATATGTATATATAGTTAATATGTATAATATGTTTTATATGTATTTTTGTATATATTGTTAAATATGTATATTATTAATATATGTATATATTGTATAAATGTATATATTTTATTATGTATGTATGAGTTTGTGCTTTATCTTTAAAGTGAAGACAAATGCTGATTAAGTACCTTTTCCCCCTATTTGTTTGTAAATTTAAGTTTGCAGTTATTTTAGGATTTTATTACAAATAAAAACCCTTACCCAAAGGTTTTAGAAATGGAAAAAGCAGGGTAACAAAGGGGCCTTCCCATAATATAAAAGGAAAGGGTTTTAAAATTATACAGGGGAAAGTAAAACCCTTTTTTTTCCCTGTTAAAAGTTTTGGATCAAAAGGAAAAATTAAAAATAGCAATATATGTAGTTTTAAAGGGCCTGTATTTCAGCCACTTTCCGATTTGAGAAAAACCCATTATTGCTTTCCCTTTTTTTTTTTTCATTTTAAACCAAAAATTTAATGGAAAGTATGCAGTGTCCCCAAATTTTTTATGTAAAAGATCAAAGCTTTTTGTAGTGAAACTTTAAAAAATTGTACCTCTTTTGAACTCCAGGGGCGGGTTGGCTGAAGGGCTTATGGTTTTTTGGGGGTGTAAAGCTATTAAAACCTTTTTAATAAAATTTATATATATCAGATAAAAGGCCCCTTTTCAACTTTTATTTATTTTTATGAAAATTTTTTCCAGGTACAAAAAATATTTCCCCAAGGGCTTTAACAAGAAATTTTGATTACATGTATATGAAACCCCAAATTATGTTTTAAATTTTTTAAAAGGGATCTAAAAAATGTGAAACGTTACTGATATTTTTTACTTTTCCTTTATTTTTTTGTTAAAAAAGAAAGGTATAGCGCGGGGTTTTTGTTCTATGTATACTGGGCTATACTTTTTGGTTAATGAGTGCATGGAAATTCACCTGAAAAATGCTTTTTTTTTAAAAAGATAAAATGTTAATTTTTGACACATTTAGTTAGAATTATTAAAATACTTTTTTTTTTTTCCTTTTACTTCATTTTTTTTTCCCTTGGCCCCCTCTTCCTCCCTTTGTTTTAAGTCCAAACTGGTTTTTTTTTTTAATTTACTGTTTATTTTTTTTCTTCTTTTTTTTTTTGAAATTGGGGTTTTTTTTTCCCTTATTTTACCTAGCCCCATTTAATTTAATTTTTAATGAAGATTACCCTTTTTCTTCCAGGAGGTGGGAGGGGCAAAAAAGGGGGCATGGCAAGGACTCCCAGAGAGTTGGGTGTGTTTTGGGCCCAAAGAACCCTTTTAATTTTGGCACAAATTCCTTCTATCTTTTGCCCTAGGGCTTTTTGAGGCACCCTTCTCCCAGGGCCCAGTTTCCCCGGGACCCTTTTGGGTGGATGAAATGCAAATTTTCCTGATAAAAACTATGATGTTTTTGAGTGTTTGCCTTATTGCAGTATCTAAAAGTTCCCCCCCCTTTCCCCCCCCCAAAAAAAAAATGAAATTGGGGGAAAAAAACCATTGGTTTTTAAAGTTTGGAATTTTGTTTAAATTATTTGTTAGTTTTATTGTTTTAATTTTCATTTTTGGTTGGGGGTCAGTGTACCTCTTGGTTTGGGTTTTTCTCCTAAAATTCATAAAATGTTTAGCATTTTTTCCCCAAAAATTGCAAAAATTTTATGGACCCTTTTTATTTATTTTTTTTTTTTTGCCCCCCTTAAAGTTTTGGGAAATTTTTTCCTTTATTGTATTTTTTTCCTTGGGTTTGGAAAATTTATTAAAGGGGAAACCCCCAAAAGAAACAGGAAGATTTTTTCAACTAGCCGAATTAAAATTGCCCGCTAACCATTTCCCCTTGGGACTGGTATTTTTTGTATTTTAAACCATGCATGTTTTTTTTATGTTGTTTTTAAAAAGGGAAATTTGCAAATTTCCATTTCATTTTTATTATATACTGTATTTATTTTTCGTCAGTGTCCTATCTTTTGTTGGGTAAAAAAATGCATTTAAATTTCCAGTTTAATTTTTTCAAACCTGTGTAAAAAACATTTTTAGGGAAAGGAAATGGATGGGAAGAAAAAAAACCCCATTTTTTGTCTTTAATGTACTTCTTTTTAAAACCCAAAAAGGGAAAATTTGTGACAGGGAATTTCTGTTTATTTAAAAAACCCGGAAAAGAATTATGCTGGGGGGGGAAGGTTTGAAGCCCAAAATTTTATTGGGCTTCTTTTCAAAAATAATGTGGTAACATTCCCAATACCATGATCTTGACCCAGGAAGACCTAAAACCACCCAAGAAAAATACCCTTTGGTCCCAAAAAAACAACTTTTTAAAATAGTACAGGGTTTTCCCTTTTGGAGGGGGTTATAGAGTCGTGGTTTCCCCTTCAAAAGCAAATTATTTTTTCCAAGGATCCTCTCTTCTCCTCTCTTTTTCTCTCCTCTTCTCTCCTCTCTCCCCTCTTTTCCCCTCTCTCCCCTCTCTCTTCTCTCCTCTCTCTCTCTCTTTTTACTCTCTCTCCTCTCTCTCTCCTCTACCTCTCTCTCTCTCTATCTCCTCTCTCTTTTCTCTCTCTCTTCCCCCCAACCCCTTGTTTTGGTGTTTTTTTTAAAAATTACGGGAAAATTTTGTGTACTTAAAAATAAATTTTAAAACCCTTTGGGAAATTTCTAAACCAGAGCTCCGAACCCTTGCCCCTGAAACCGTCATATCAGTTGACGGGCCCAAAAGGAACGAGTGGTTTTTTCACCCTACTATCCAGCCTATAAAGTGTTCCTTATGTGGGGAAAGGACACGGTTTGGGTTTTCTCAGAAAGCTAGTGTTTAAATAAAAATTGATCTAAAAGTTTCCCCCTTTTTTGGGCCCCATTTTGGGGCCCACGTGTGGGGTTTTTCCTCTAAACATTAAAGAAAAGAGGGGGGAGAATTTCGGGTTTTTGGGTGGGGGTTTTGGGCCGGTAATAAGATTTTGGGGTGCGGGAGTTTTTTGCGTGCATGTGTGCTTACGTGTTTTGCATTTGTGTTTGTTTATGTTTTTAATTGTCTGTTATTTGGAAAGTTTTTATTTTTCTCTTCTTTTTTTTTCTTTTTTTTTTTTTTAAAAAATTTTAAAGTAGACAAACCCCTTTTTCCTCTCATTTTTCCCATTAAAAAAAAATATTATATATTTTGGGGCTTTTGTCTTTTCATTTAAGTTTGGAATATCAAAGAAAATGTTTTTGTTTACAATTCTTTCATTTTAAAATTTTTTTTTAAAATACTGGAAAAAAAAATGCTAAAAACACTGATTCCTAAACTAGAATAAATAAAAGGGTTTCCTTTTTTAAACTTAAGGAAAGCATATGATTTAAATTTGGTAAAAGTTAAACCCATTTTTTGTTTCCAAAAATTTTTCACTTGGGTTTTTTAAGGCTTGGATCCTGCGGGCCCAAATTCCCGAGGGCCCCAAAAACCACAGGGGCTAGAAAATCGGACCGGATTATGTAAGAAATTCATACTAAGGGTTTCTACCCTTTCTGGAGACCAGGGGCCAGAAAAGTCTAGACACCACAAATTGGACTGTTCAGGGATAATATCCCTAAGGGAATTATTGGGATAAGAAATGGTAGTTTTTAAATTTTTAATTGCAACCCATTGTCATGACTCGTACTTTCAAATTGTACCCTTTACTAATGTTTCCTTTTGTCACTTTCAATGTTATGATGTTTGGGTTGCATGGACCTAAAAGGGAAAATAAATAAAAAATGCCCAAAAATTTTTTCCTGGGACTGTTAGGGAAATCAATGAAAATTTAGGCCCAAAGGGGATTTCTGGCCAAATGGAGGAGAGCATCAGCCATTTTTGAAAGGTGTTTTCGGTGTGTGAAATTTTCCATTAAATACCACAGTAAAAAATATGTTCCCAAATTGAAAGTTGAAAAATTTTTATCCTTTTTTTCTTCTACCATCTCCCCTCTCAAAATTTATCTTTTTTTTCTGTTTCTTTTCTTTTAAGGGAAAAAGAATTTTGGACTATCTCTTTTTTAAAAATTTTTTTGCCACTCAGGGCATTGGCTGGCCCCATAATACCCAATACCCCTATCAAAGAGACATCAGTTAGGGCCATAGATGACAATATTTCCCCTTTGCTCGAAAATTGCCGGCTTGGGATCAGTTATGAGATGGAGAATGCCCATCGGAGCCCCCTTTCAGTACATGGGCTTTTTTGCAAAACCCAGCGTAAGTGTGTTTGGTCTGAAATTTTTAGATTTCAAGGGTTACATTTTTTCTTTATTTTTCCCTTTTGGAAATCCTTTAATTTTAAATTTCCCTTTTTATTACAGAGGCTAAATGTAAATTTATAAACTTTTTTATCTCTGGGGCTATTGTGGGGTTCCCCCCTTTTAAACCACATGCCACCGGGGAAAAATGAAAATAAAATAGGGGGAAAAAAAGCTGTCCCCCTTTTTTATTTTTTGGGTAAAATTGTTGCACATAGATGGCTCTGCTAGTGCTTACCCAAACAAAAGGGCCCATTAGTAACCTTGTAGCCTTACCAAATTTCCCCTTTCCTTGAAAATTGGGGGGGAAAAAACATTTTTTTACTTTTTATAAATATTGATGATGATTTTTTTATTAAAAAACGTAAAATTACTATAATGTTACTTTAGAAAACAAAAAATAAGTTTTCAAAAAATTATTTTTGTAAAAAAGGGAAAAGGGAAAAGGGGGCGGGACAGGCAGTACTTGTAATTGGCCCCTTGGTACATACCAATTTGGGTTAAAGTTCCCCATTGTCTGTGATTTGCAGAGTTGTGGAGATTCTACTTGAACCCCGGGGGTTGCCCCCCCCCTTTTGCCAGAGAGACAGTTTTTGCAGCCGGGGGAAAAAGAGGGATGTGGCTCCAACTTTACCATCATAGCTTCTTGCACCCCGCTCCATTTTTGGGTCTTTAGCGTTACTGGGCTATTGTATTTGTTGTTAGAAGGGAAAAGGGGAAACCCGCAGGCTGACAGGGGGCTTGTTATTGGAAAATGGGGGAAAGTGCTGTGATAAATCACTTCGGTGTTTTATTTCTACCTTTTAGGAATGGAAATGTGAAAAAAATTCTGAAACTTACGGGTGAGATTTTCCTTTTATACAGATATTTTTTTTTTTCAAAAGAAAATATTTAAAATTGAAAAAAAAAATGTTTTCATTTATCGGGACCAAAGAGGGGAATCCTTGAAAGGGAGAATATAAAAATTTTTTTTAAAATTTTTTGAAATTTTTTAAATTTTGGGAAATGGTTTTTAAATATGATAAGATCTATTTAAAAATTTTTTTAAGTCCCAAGCCCCCCTGGGGTCATTTTTGGACATAGCAAAAAATGTATTTTAATGATGTCAGGTTTAAAAAGGTTTCTATTTTTTTAAATTTTATAAGAGAAGTTCTTTTTTAATACTAGAGTTTTTTAAGATTTTTCATTAATTTTTTGAATGCCGAAAATGCACACTTTTCCCCATTTTGGGTAAATATTTTTTATATTAAAACAAACACACACACCCCCACAAAACCCCAACACCACACAAACACACACCACACACACACAACACACACAACACACCCCACCCACACACACCCCAAACCACACACACAAACCACACCACACACACCCCACACACACACACACCCCCAAACAGACACACAAAGACTTTTTTGGTACCACATGTGATAAAAATTTTTTTTCCCTTTTTTTTTTTCCGAGTTTTTCTAAAATTAAGAGAACTTTGGGAAAAGAAAAATGGATCCAGTTTTAATATATGGGGGGGGTTTCTATGTTTTTTAAAATGTAAAAGGACAACAAAAACTTCCTTTTTTTTTATGTTAAACCCTTTTTTTAAAAAAATTTAATATGATTGCCTTACAAGAATGGGAAAATTTAAATGCTGTACATCAAAAACCATTCTTTTCCCAAATTCTTAATTTTTAAAAAGTTCTTCTTGAAAAATACCCAAGAATTTTGCCTGAAATTGGCGGGTTGCTCTTTTTATAAAATTTGTGCCCCAAAAAAAGGGGATGATTATAATTGTAATAATATCTTTTTTAACTGGCATGCTTTTGGGGCTGTTCCCCCCCCCAAAGAATATTTTGTACTTCTTTTTTGTACAGTAATTATGATATTCTGAAAAAATTTAGGACATGTTTTTTATGGGTTAGGGTTTTTCGATATTAAGTGTCTATGTATATTTTAAGAGATAAATATTTATAAATTTTCAGGGGTTTTATCTAAATTAAAAAGGATTCCCCTTTTTCTTCACTGTAGTACAGGATTTTTTATTCATTTTAAAACGGCATTATTTGGGACAGGGATGGTGTATATATTTTAAAGAAAATATTACAGTGAGAACAGTATTTAAGTAAATTTCAATGATTAGATGAAATAAAATTTTCCTTCCCTCTTCAATGTTTCAGCTCACTGAGTCATACATTACTTCCATCCAGATATAAGGCCCCCTGTGTTTCAAAAATTTCCCAGTCCCTCCATGTTCAAATCTTTTTACGATTGTATTTATTATCTTTTTTTTTTAAAACCCCTTATTAATCTTTCTTTTTCCCTCTTTTCATCCATGGGTATTAAACTATATACAAAATTCCCCTGTAAATTTTCCAAACCCATCCAGACACCCCTAGTTTTAATTACATTACACACGGTGCCTTCCTATCCAAGGGTTTGTGCGAAATAAAAAGAAAACTCTTTCTAAAGGTTGTGATTTTAGAAGGAAAATGAACAAAAAAAAACCCAAACGGTAAAACTGATGGAATGCTATTGTTTAAAGGGACATGCGGTAATTCTGTTTGTTTACTCGGGAAAAAATTCTTTTTAAATTTAGCTTGTACTTGCTTCTGATTTCTTTTTTCTCAAAACTCTCTCATTCTTCTAATCCCATTTGGGGTAGGGGTTTTGGGATAGCTTTCTGTAGCTCTATCCCATTTGTGCAAATTTTAGAGATTTTACCAGATTAGGACAAGTCAAATGGGGTCTTACCCAAAAAAGGAAATCCCATTTTTTAGTTAGTGTTCATAATTTTTAAAAAAGGGAAAAGCACGCAGTTTTGGTTTTTTTTAAAGAAATTTTACTTGTGTTTTCCCTTATGATGTTTTGGTGAATAAAGGATCTTTCTAAGGGGTTAAAACCCCTTGGTTTTCCCCCTTGCGTCTATGATATTAGTAAAAAAAATATGTGTTTTTCTCTTTTTTCTGTTTTTCCCCTTTTATATTAGGAGATAATATCGAAAACAAATTTCCCAAAACTTTACAAAAGCATTGGAAAAAAAAAAAGAATAAGGGGGAAAAATGAAACAAATTTGGGGAAATTAATACCAGCGGGATGGGACTATCCCCTTTTATCCGGGAACCCCATTTAAAACACTAGATTTTCAAAAAGTTTTAAAATTTGTTTGTAACATAGCCGCTAAATTTCCATTAAAATAAGGAAGGGTTTTGGTGCTTGAAATTTTCATGTTTTAAAAATTAAAATACCAAAAAGGGAAAAATTTTTGTTTTTTCCAAAAAGGGCTTATGCGTAAAATTTAGTAAAATCTACATTGTTTTTTAGGGTTTTATGTTCGATTTTTACTAAATATTTTCAAAAAATTTTTTGAAATTTTTTGGGGTGGTTTTGGTTAGGGGAAAGTTTTTTTCCTATAATCTAAACATAAGAAGTTATTGTGTGAAATCTTTTTGTTTTATTGAAGGGATTTATATCTAAAAAATCACTCTCCGGTAACATTAAATGAAAAACGGTTTCACCATTACCCATATATAGAAATGGAATAGATAATGGGATTTTGCCAAAAATTTCCTCTGCAGTGGGTTTGAGGTTTCATTAAAGGGCGGGGAAAAATCCTAAAATTTTTTTTCATGGGATTTTGCATGTTTGAAATATTTATTAGAAATTTTTAATGTTTTTAAAATTTCTTTTAATAAAAATTTTTTTTTTTCTTTTTTATTTTTAATAGTTACATTAAAAATAAAAATTTAATAATTATTTTTTTTATTTTTATTTTTTATTTTATTATTATTTCTTTTTTCCTATTTTTATTTTTCTTAAAATTCATTTTAGGTTGGGGCATTGTTTATTTTTCCCTTTTTCCCTTTTTCCCTTTTTTACCCTTTTCGATTTCACTTTCCCACTAAAATTTCACCCTTTACTTAATTTATTGTTTTAAGAACCCTTATACAATTTATTCTTTTACATTGAAATGGGCTTGTTCTAAAACAGTGTCGAAAAGTGCAGGTCAAAGGTTTAAATATAGAGGGGTTTGGAAATTCAAAAAAAAAGGGTAAGGTTGCACTTGCCTGGGTACCATATAGTAAGGAAAATCTTAGTGAAAAAAGATACGATTAATTCCGGCCCTTGGGTTACGGGACTGTGTGTTTTTTTTGAGAAAATCATGGCACATGCAAGACAAAAAATCTTTTGAAGTTTTTTTTTTTTTCTATATGGGGAGGTGTTGCTTTGATCTGAATGTTCTAAAAAGGAATTCCTGGGGGTTTAAAATTTGTATTTTTGTCTTTTTTTTCCCAAAACTAAAAATAGAACTAATAAATGACCGGTATTAATGTTTTTTTCTCTAAAGGCTCTTTCATTCAATACTTGTTTTCCTTTAAAAATAAATTTAATTAAATTTTTTGCTTCAAATTTTTTACATTATTATTTTTTCTGGCATGCAGTTTCAGTGACTGACATTTTATAGAAAAATTTGATGTTCTATTTTAACAGAAAGTCCCATTTTTTGGGTTAAAGAAACATCTTTTCTCTGAGGGTTCACATCCTTTGGTTACAACCTATTAATCAAACCATTTTCATTTTTTATCAAAGCATTTAAATGAAAGGGACCTTTTTTGTTAAGTATTTTATGCGGGTCTTAATCGCCCAAAAAATTTTCATACGTTCATTACTTTAGAGATGATAAAAGCATTTACTTTATTTAAACCTTAGGGAAATTTTAAACCAATATATGTATGATAATTGAAAAAATTTTGCTCATTCTGTTACCCATTATTAAGTGCTACCATTACCCTGAAAACACACTACACTATTGGGTGGGAGAAATGCTTCCTGTATATCAATCCCCCTTGGATTTTGGTCCATAAAAAAAGTTTAATTAAATTTCCCCGGGGGAAAAGGGGCGAAAAGGGTTTTGCAGCAATCAAGGGAGTAAAAGTGAACATATTTTCTATCTTTCTTTTTCTTTGGTTTAAAAGGTCATTTTATTTATTTCTAGTTGCTAGATCAAAAACCATGGATATCATTCATGAAACCTAAAACCCTTCACATAAACTGGGTTAAAGGAAGAATATACAAAACCATTATATTTGGGGTATTGCACACAACCTTCGGGTTTCAAAAACCAAGGCATAAACACCCAAACACACTAAAACTTACCCCACACACAAAACAAACACTCTTAATTTATAAAATATATTATATAAAAATATATAATATATATATTTTAAAAATTTTATTTTTTATTATATTTTTTTTATTTTATATATAAAAACACATGTAAAATGTATATATATACAGGGTATATAAAAATTTAAATGTTATGTATAAAATACATGAAGGGTAAAATATATCCCTGAATATAGTTATATTATATATATATATATATATAATAAAATATATTATATATACTAACATATAAATATATATATGTTATATATATATATTTTTACATATATAAAAATTTATTAAATATATTAAATATATATATTTTATAAAATATATATCTATATATATATATATTATAAAAATTATATATATATATATATGTATGTTAAAGGACTTACTGCTTTTAAGTTTGAAAAAAATTTATAAATATATCATGCTGCCTTTTTTTTAGAACCTTGAAGTGAGCACCCCATCCCAAAAACCTTTTTTTTTTGTTGCATCCAAAACACACAACACACAAAACCACCATGGGTATGTATAGGTATATTTTATATAACATAAAAACCCCCCCAAAAAAAAAGCTAAAAAGACACCCCTACTGTAAGTCCCGTCCCATATCCCCTCACATATCAATAGTTTGGGAAAACCCTATCCAAAAATTTGGGCTTGTCCTACAGCTATTGACCCAAACCGTAGTTCCCGGGATCTGAAAAGATAAACAGCCCTAAACCCGGGGGGCCATGGAATATTTAATAAAAAGGGGTAAAAAAAACCTTTTTTTTTCTCGATCCCCCCAACCAAATCCCTTTAGAAATTCTGGGAGGCTTTCAAATTACAATAAATGCCCCAAAAGGGTAAATGTATTTTTAGCATTCAAATGTCTTTTTTTGGGAAACCCCACCTTTAATACTTTTTATGATAGGGGGCATAGGGGAGGCTTTTTTTTTCTTTTTTTTAATGTAACTCAATCTTCAATTGGGTTCTCCCCAAAGTTTTTTTCATCAAGGCTCCCCTCAAAAGTACTCGTTCCGAAAAAAAATAACGTATGTTTTACCTCTGTAAAAATTGTGGTAACCCCTTCTGTTTTTTACACAACTGGGATGCGGGTTTTGGCTTTTAGTCTGTGATAAATTACAGGCAAAGGGGAAAGGGAAAACCCTCCCAAACCCAGTTATGAAAGCCCTTCCTTTTGGAAACACGGGTTCCCTTGTCATGAAATTCACTAAGGAAAGTTTGACTGCCCCCGCATCACTTAAAAGGCAGAGGCAGAGAGAATCAACACCCCTTTTTAGATGCATAAAGGGGACTAATGATTCATGGATTATAAAAAGTTTCAATAAAGGGTAAACACCCACACACCCCACACCCACACACACAACACACACACACACAACACACCCCAAAACCACACAAAACCCCAAAATTTACACACACCACTACACCACACACAACAAACACACAAAACACACACACACACCCACCCCACACATTTTATATATACCCAAAACCCCCAAAACTTTTTAATAGGTGCGAAAATTTTTAGAAACAAAAACTGCTTAATCCCTGAAAGTTGTTGATACCAATAAAAAACCAAAAGTTTTAAAAAAACGAAGGCTGAATCATAATTTCATAAAATTTCCAAATTATAAACCTGAAAAAAAAATATGTGACAAACCGGGGGGCATTTAAAAAGTCATGTGAGACCCGGGGAGAACTAACCCCTGAAACCCAAAGTGGTGTGTGTGGTGTGTGTTTGCATGTTTTGTATATATTTATATAATATATATATTATATTATCTTTTATTTATAAAATCATATATATAAAATTATATATATATTTTTAATATATTATTTTATATAAAATAAATATCTATAATATATATTTTATATATAATATATATATATATTTTAATTTGTGTGTGTGTGTGTGGGTGGGTGTTTTTTGGTGTGGGTGTTGTGTGTGGGGTCTTTTTAATAATATAAAATTTTTATAATTATATATATATATATATATATATATAAAATATAATATTATATTGTATGGGGTTATGTCTCAAAAAAAATTTTTATATGAAAGGACCCCCCATACGTTATAAAAGTATATCCAAATCTCAAAAAAAACCCGGGCCCAGGGACGCCCCCTTCACGAAAATTTAAAAATTCGAGGGTCCCCCCCAAAACCCCGATACCCAGCGACATTTTTTTTTTAAGGGCCCGGGGTTTTCCTCTGCACAAAAAAAAAGGGCCCAAGAAAACATATGGGCCGCCCAGGGAGCGAGGCAACTTGTTCCGTTTTTTGTAGGAAATTTTATACTCTGCAAGTCATTGACTTTGGGTGGGGTTTAAATTAATTAAAGGGGGGAAATGCTGGTTGGGGATATGATAGATTTCTGTTTTTTAATTTGGGTTTTGGTTTAAGGGTTTGGAGGGAAAAAGTGCAGGTGGGGCGTGTTTGAAGCATTTGGCCCCAAAATAAACTTAAAATTTTGTTGAAAAGAGTTTTGAAATTTAAAATGTTTAAAAAAAGGTCGGGATTACATAAACAATGTTTTAAATTTTTGGAGTTTTTAAATTTTTTTTATGTTTCCCTAAAATCTTTGGGGTTGGTGAAAGGTTAGCTTTTCCCCCCTTCGGGAAAAGAAGGTTTGTTTTGGGGAATGTAAGGGTTTTTTTTTCATTTTCACAAAAAGCCATATTTTTACAATTTAAGCATTTCCGGTTTTGGGGCGGGTTTTTAAAAAATTTTAAAGCCCTTTTCCTCATGTGACTTTTCCCCTTTGTAAGTTGATTGTGAATGTTTTGCAAGGTCCCAAAATTTTTTTGGTTGCTTTTACAGGACAACTGCATAAAGATGGGAAATTTAAATAATGCTTCAGAAAATGAAAAACAAACTGCACTTTTTGGTACTGGTTTTTTCCAAAATTTCAAAGTGACTTATTCCAGAAATGAAAAGTGCCCTTTTTGATTTTTTTTACGGGGGGTTCCAGTTGTGTGTGCACGTCGGGAAGTCTAACTCTCCCCAACAGCAGAGTAGAGGCTGGGGCCGACAGGCGGGGGGCACCTGAGCCAAGTCCTGGCATCCCCTTCAGCGTGAATCCGTAAAGGGATTTTTTGTTTTCCGGGGACAGGGTTTTGGGGATGCGGGGCACAATCCCCCAGCATTAGAAAAATAAAGGGATTGGTTCGGTACGGGTGATGACGGGCATTTTTCAAAAATTCCCCCCGGCAGTCCCGACGGGAACCCCGGGAGAAAAATTTTTATAACATCGCTTTTGTATCCCCTAAACATCCCAGCCATTATTTATGTAGGCAAAAAAAATTAATTTCAGAATTCGAAAAATTTTTGGGAAAAGGGTTTTTGCCCAAGGTTAAGGGCCCGGGCCTTTTGGGGGGGTTGTTTTTCCCCTTTAAAGGGAAAATTTTGGGTATTTGGTGGGGGTCTAGGGGAAAATACCAAAAAAGGGAAATTTTTGGGAGATTTTTTTTTAAAAAAGGGGGGGGGAAAGGGGGTTTTTTTTATTAAAAAAAAGGGGGGGGTTTTAAAAAAAGGGAAAAAAAAAGGGAAAATTTTTTAAATTTTAATTTTTTAAAAAAATTTTGGGGGAAGGAAATTTTAAAAAAATTTAAAAAAAAAAAAAAGAAAAGGGGAAAAAAAAAAAAATTGGGAAAAAAAAAAAAATTTAAAAAAAAAAAAAAAAAACCCAAATTTTTTTCCCCCCTTTTTTCCCCCCCCCCAAAAATTTAAATTTCGGGGAAAAAAAAAAGGGTTGGGAAAATTTTTTTTAAAAAAAATTTTTTTAAAATTGTAAAAAAAATTTTTGGGGAAAAAAAAAAATTTTTTTTTTTTTTTTTTAAAAAATTTTTAAATTTTTTTTTTTTTTTTTTTAAAAAAACCCCCCCCCAAAAACCCCCGGGAAATTTTTGGGTTTAAAAAATTTTTTAAAAAATTTTTTTTAAAAACCCCCCCCAAAAAAAAACCCAAAAATTTGGGAAAAAAAAAATTTTTTTTAAAAAATTTTTTTCCCCCCCTTTTCCTTTTTTAAAAATTTTTTAAAAAAAAAATTAAAAAATTTTTTTTAAAAAATATTTTAAAGAAAAAGGTTTTTTTAAAAACCCCCCCCCTTTTTTCCCAAAACCCCCCCCCAAAAGGGGGGGGAAAAAACCTTTGGGTTTTTAAAAGGGGGGGGGAAAAAAAAGGATTTCCCCCCAAACCCCAAAAAAACCCCAAACCCAATTTTTTTTTGGGGGGGTTTTTTTAAAAACCAAGTTGGGTTTTTTTTGGTTTTTTTTTTCCCCCCCAAAAAAATTTAAAAGGAAAAAAAAAATTTTTTTAAAAGGTTCCCCCTCCCCAAAAAAAACCCCCCCCCCAACTTAAAAAAACCTTTAAAAAAAAAAAAAACCCCCAAAAAACCCCCCCCCCCCAGGAAAAAAAAATTTTTTTTTTTAAAAAAAAAATTTTTTAACCCTTTTTTAAAAAAAAAATTTTTTTTTAAAAAATTTTTTTTAATTAAAAAATTTTTGGTTTTTAAAAAAATTGGGGGGGTTTTTAGTTTTTTGGAAAAATTTTTTTTCAAAAAAATTTTTAAAAAAAAATTTAAAAATTTTAAAATTTTAAAAGGGAAAAAAAAAAAAATTTTTTAAAAAGCGGGTTTTTTTTTAAAATTTTGGGAAAAAAATTTTTTTCCCCGGTTGGGAAAAAAAATTTTTAAATTTGAAAAAAAAAAGGGGTTTTAAAAAAAATTTTTTCCTTTTGGCCCTTTTTTTCCCTTTTTTTAAAAAAATTTTTAAAAATTTTTTTTTTTTTCTTTTCCTTTTTTTTTTTTTTTTAAAAAAATTTTTTTTTTTTTTATTATTAATTTTTTTTTTTCTTTTTTATCCTTTAAATTTTTTTTTTAAAAAATCATAATATAAAATATTAAAATATAATTTTTTATATTAAAAAAAATTTTTTTTTAAAAATAATATATATTATATTTTAAAATATTTAAAAAATTAATATTTTTTTATACCCCTTTTTTTCCCCAAAAAAAAAATAAAAAAAAAATTTTTTTTTTTTTTAAAAAATAAATTTTTTTTATATTTTTAAAATTTTTTTTTAAATAATATTTTAAAAAAATTTTTAAAATTTATATATTTTAAAAAAATATAAAAAAATTTTATATAATAATTTTTTATATATTTTTTATAAAATTATATATTTTATTTTTTTATAAAAATATTTTTTAAAAAAAAAAAAAATAAAATTTTATTTTTTTTTTTTAAATTTTTTTAAAAAAAATAAAAATTTTTTTTATATTAATTTTTTTTTAATTTAAAAAAAAAAAAAAAAAAATTTATATATAAATTTTTTTATAAATTATTTTTTTTTTTTTTTTTTTTAAATTTTTTTTTTATATATATAAAATTTTATATAAATTTATATATATATTTAATTTTTAAAAATATAATTTTTTTTTATTTTTAAAAAATAAATTTTTTTTAAAAAAAATAAATTTAAAAATTTATAGGTTTTTTTTTTTTATTTTTTAAAAATTTTTTATTAATTTTTTTTTTTTTTTTATAATTTTTTTTTTATGTAATAAAAAATTTTTTAAAAAATTTTTTTTTAAAATTTATTATATATTTATTTAAAAATTTTTTTTATTAAAAAAATTTTTTTTTAAAAAAAAATAATATATATATAAAAATTTTTTAAATTTTTATATATAAAAAAAAAAAAATTTTTTTTTTTTTTTATATTTTTAAAAAAAAAAATAATTAAAATAAATATAATAAAAAAATAAAAAAAAATTAAAATTTTATTAAAAAATTAAATTTTTTATTTATATTGGGAAAATTTTTAAAAAAAAAAAATTTTTATTTTTTAAAAAAAAAAAATTTTTTTTTTTTTTTTTTTTTTTATTTAAAATTTTTTTGTAAAATTAAAATTTTTAAAAAATTTTAAAAAAATTTTTTTTTTTTTTTTAAAAAAAAAAAACCCCTTTTTTTTAAAATTTTTTTTTTTTTAAAAAAATATATATATTAAAAATTTTTTTTTTAAAAAATTTTTTTTAAAAAATTTTTAAAATAAAATTTTTTAACCCTTTTTTTTTTTTATTTTTTTTTTTTCTTTAAAAAATTTAAAAATTTTTTTTTTTTATTATATTTTAAAATTTTTAATTTTTTTTTAAAAAAACTATTTTTTCCCCCCTTTTTTTTTTTTAAAAAAAAAATTTTTTTTTTTTGGGTTTGTTTTTTTAAATATTTTTTTTATTTTATATATATATTTTTTTTTATATTTTTTTAAAAAAAAAAAAACCCCTTTTTTAAAAAAAAAAAAGATTACAAAATTTTTTTTTTAAAATAAAAAAAATTTTAAATAAATATATATTTATATTAAAAAAAAAAAAATTTTAAAAAAAAAATAAAAAAAATTTTTTTTTTTATATTTTTTTTTTTAAAAAAAATAATAATTTTTATATATATATTTTCCCCTTTTTTTTTTTTTTTTTTTTTTTGTTTGTGGGGGTGTGGGGGGGGGGGGGGGGGGGGGTTTTTTTTTTTTTTTTGTTGTTTTGTGTTTTTGTGTGTTTTTTTTTTTTTAAAAAATTTTTTTTTTTAAAACCCCCCCAAAAAAACCCCCCCTTTAAAAAAAAATTTTTTTTTTTTTTTAAAATTTTTTTTTTTTTAAAAAAATTTTTTTTAAAAATTTTTTTTTTTTTTTTCCCCTTTTTTTCAAAATTTTTTTTTTTTTTTGGGGGGGTTTTTTGGGTGTGTGTGGTTTTTTTTGTGTGTTTGGGTTTTTTTGTGTGTTTGGGGGTTTTTTGGTTTTTGGGGTTTTGTTTGGGGTTTTTTTGTTTGGGGGTTTTTTTAAAAGTTTTTTTATTTTTTTTTTTCCCCCTTTTTTTTTTAAAGGGTTTTTTTTTTTTAAAAATTTTTTTTTTTTATTAAAATATATAATAAAAATTTTAAAATTTTTTAAAAAATTTTTTTTTTTAAAAAAAAAAAAAAAAAAAAATTTTTCCCTTTCCAAAATACATTTAAAAACATATAAAACCTTTTAAAAAAAAAAAATAATAATAATAAAAAAATAAAAAACAAAAAAAAAAAACCCCAAAAAAAAAAAAATATATATATTAAAATTATATATTTTTTTTTAAAAAAAAAAAATATATTTTAAAATTTTGGGGGGAAAAAAAAAATTTTTTTTTATATATTATATTTTTTATAATTTTTTTTAAAAAAATATATATTATATAAAAAATTCCTTTTCCCCCCCCCCCTTTTTAAAAAAAAAAGGGGAAAAACCCCCCCGGGGGGGGAAAATTTAAAAAAACCCCCCCCCGAAGGGGGCGGCCCCGGGGTTTAGGGGGGGGTTTTTGGGTTTTTTTAAAAAAAGGGGGGGGAAAAGGGAAAAGGGAAAAAAAGGGGGGGGGGAGAGAGAGGAAAAAAGGGGGGGGGGGGGAAAGGGGGGGGAAAAAAAAAAAGGGGAAAAAAAAAGGGGGGGGGAAAAAAAAAAAAAGAGAGAGAGAGAGGGGGAAAAAAAAAAAGAAAAAGGGAAAAGAAAGAGAAAAGAAAAAAAAGGGGGGAAAAAAAAAAAAGGGGGGGGGGGGGGGGGGAAGAGAGAGAAGGGGAGGAAAAGAGGAAAAAAAAAGAGAGAGAGGGGGGGGGGAAAAAAAAAAGGGGGGGGGGGAAAAAAAAAAGAGAGAGAGAAGGGGAAAAAGGGGGGAGAGGGGGGGGAAAAAAAAGGGGGGGGGAGGGGGAAGGGGGGGGGGGGGGGGGGGGGGGGGGGGAAAACGGGGGAAAAGGGGGGGGGGGGGGGAGGGGGGGGGGGGGGAGGGGGGGAAAAAAGGGGGGGGGGAGGGAAAGGGGGGGGGGGGGGGGGGGGGAGGAAAAGGGGAGAGAGAAAAAAGGGGGGGGGGAAAAAAAAAGGGGGGCCGGGGGAAAAAAAAAGGGAAAAAAAAAAAGAGGGAAAGGGGGGAGAAAAAAGGGGGAAAGGGGAGGGAAAGGGAAGGGGGGGGGGGAGGGGGGGGGGGGAAAAAGGGGGGGGGGGGGGGGGGGGGGGGAAAAAAAGGGGGAAAAGGGGGGGGGAAAAAGGGGGGAGGGAAGGGGGAAAAAAGGGGGCCCCCCGGGGGGGGGGAAAAAAGGGGAGAGGAAGGGGAGGGGAAAGGGGGGGGGGGGGAAAAGAGAGGGAGAGAGGAAAAAAAGGGGGGGGGAGAGAGAGAAAGAAAAAAAAGGGGGGAAGGGGAGGAGAGGAAAAAAAAAGAGAGGAGAGAGGAAAAGGGGGGGGGAAAAAAAAAAAAGAAAGAAAAAAAAAAGGGGGGGGAAAAAAAAGGGGGGGGGGAGAGGGAGAGGGGGGGAAAAAAAAAAAAGGGGGGGGGAGGGGGGGGGGGGGGGGGGGGGGGAAAAGGGGGGGGAGAAAGGGGGGGGAAAAAAGGGAAGGGGGGGGGGAGAGAGAGAGGGGGAGAGAGAGGGGGGAGGGGGGGGGAAAAAGAGAGAGGGAGAGAGAGAGGGGGGAGGGGGGGGGGGGGGGAGGGGGGGGGGGGGGGAAAGAGGGGGGGGGGGGGGGGGGGGGGGGGAGGGGGAAAGGGGGGGGGGAGGAGAAAAGGGGGGGGGGGGGGGGGGAAAAAAAGGGGGGGGGGGAAAAAAAGGGGGGGGGGGGGGACAAAAAAAAAATTTTTTTTTGGGGGGGGGGAAGGGGGGGGGAAAGGGAAAAAGGGGGGGGGGGAAAAAGAAAAAAACCCCCCCTTTTTAAATTTTTAAAAAAAAATTTTTTTTTTTTTTTTTTTTTTGGGTTTTTTTTTTAAAAAAGGGGCCCCCACCCCCAAAAAATTTTTTTTAAAAAAAAATTTGGGTTTTTTTTTTTGGCCTTTTTTTTCCCCTTTTTGGTTTTTTTTTTTTAAAATAAGGAAATTTTTTAAAAAAAAAAACCCCCCAAAAACCCCCTTTTTTTTCCCGGGTTAAAAGGGGGGGGTTTTTTGGGGGGGGGTTTTTTTTTCCCCCTTTTTTTTCCCCAAACCCTTTTTGGGGGGTTTTTTTGGGGTTTTTTTCCCCCCATTTTGCCCTTTTTTGGGGGGGGAAAAGGGGGGGGGGGGAAAATTTTTTTTTCCCTTTTTTTCCCCAAAAGCCCTTTGGGGGGGCTTTTTTTGGGGGAAAAATTTTTGGTTTGGTTTCCCCCTTTTGGAAAAAATTTTTTTTTTTTTTCCCCTTTTTTCAACTTGGTTTTTCCCCCCTTTTTTTTTTTTTTTAAAAAAACCCCCCCCCCCAAAAAATTTTTTGTTTTTGGGGGGGGGTTTTTTTTGCCTTTTGGTTTTTTTTCCCCTTTTTTTTTTTTTAAAAAATTTTGGGGTTTTCCCCCCCCAAATTTTTTTTTTAAAAAATTTTTTTTTTCCTTTTTTTTTTTTTTTCTTTTTTTTTTTTTCCCCCCTTTTGCCCCTTTTTTTCCTTTAACCCCCCTTTTCCCCCCGTTTTTTCCCTTTTTTTCCCCCCCCCCTTTCCCCCTTTTTTTTTTTTTTTTTTTTTATTTTTTTTTTTTTTTTTTAAAATTTTAAATTTTTTTAAAAAAATTATAATTTTTTTTTAAAAAAAATTTTTTTTTTTAAAAATTTTTAAAAATTTTTTTTAAAAAAAAAAAAAAATTAAAAATTTTTTTTTAAAAAATTTTTTTAAAAAGGGTTTTTTTTTTTTCAAAAATTTTGGGGGGGTTTAAAATTTTTTTGGGTTTAAAATTTTTATTTTGAAAAAATTTTTTAAATTTTTTCCCCAAAAATTTTTTTTAAATTTTTTTTGGGGGTTTTTTTTTGTTTTGGGGGAAAAAAAAAGGGAAAAGGGGGTTTTTTTCATTTTAAACCCCTTTTTTTTTTTTTAAAAAAAAGGGGGGTTTCCCGGAAAAAGGGGGGGTTCCAAAAAATTTTTTCCCCCCCAAATTTTTTGGGGGCCCCCCCCCCCCCCCAAAAAAAAAAGGGGGGGGAAAAAAAAAAAACCCCCGGGGGCCCCCCCGGGAAAAGGGGAACCCCCCCAAAATTCCCCAAAACCCCTTTAAAAAAAGGGGGGGGGGGAAAACCCCAAAAAAAAAAAGGGGGGGAAAAAAAAAAACCCTTCCCCGAAAAAAACCAAAACCCCCCCCCCCCCCAAAAAAAAAAGTTTTTAAAAAAAAAATTTTTTTCCCAAAAAAATTTTGGAAAAAGGGAAAAAAAATTTTTCCCCCAAAAAAAGGGGGTTTTTAAAAAAGGGGGGGGGGGTTTTTTTTTAAAAAAAAAAAAATTTTTTTTTTAAAAAAAAAAACCCCCAAAAAAAAACCCCCGGGGGGTTTTAAAAAAAAAAAAACAAAAAAAAAGGGGAAAAACAAAAGGGGGGGGGTTTTTTGGGGGAAAAAAAAAAAAAAGGAAAACCCCAAAAAAAAAAAAGGCCAAAAAAAAAAAAAAAGGAAAAAACCCCCCTAGGGGGGAAAAAAAAAAAAACCCCCCCAAAAAAAGGGGGCCCCCGGCCCAAAAAAAAGGGGGGAAAACCCAAACCCCCCCAAAAAAAAAAAAAACCAAAAGAAAAAGGGGCAAAAGAAAAAAAAAAAAGGAAACCAAAAAATTCCCAAAAAAGAGGAAAAAAAAAAACCCCCAAAAAAAAGGGGGGAAAAAAAGGGGGGAAAAAAAAATTTGGGGGGGGGGCCCCAAAAAAAAAACCCCAAAAACCTTTTAAAAAACCCCGGGGGGGGGGGGGCCCCCCCCCCCCAAAAAAAAGGGGGTTTCCCCTTAAAA
Source organism: Penaeus monodon (assembly GCF_015228065.2). Taxonomy (NCBI): domain Eukaryota; kingdom Metazoa; phylum Arthropoda; class Malacostraca; order Decapoda; family Penaeidae; genus Penaeus; species Penaeus monodon. The sequence continues at coordinate 27,188 of NW_023653354.1, forward strand.
ATAAAGGTTTTTTCCCTTTTTTAAAAGGTTTAAAAAATAAAGGGGGTTTTTTGTAAAAAATTTTTTTTTTGGGGGGGGGGGGTTTTTTATAAAAAAAATTTTATTTTTAAAAGGTTTTTTTTTTTAAAAAAAAAAAAACGGGGTTTTAAGGGAAAAAAAATTTTTTGGGGGGGGGAAAAAATTTTTTTTCCCCCCAACAAACCCCCCTTAGGTTTTAAAAACCCCCTTTTTTTGGGGGCCCCCCCCCGGGGGGAAAACCGGTTTTTTTTTTCTGGCTTTTTGGGGGTTTTTTTTTTTTTCTGGGTTTTTTTTTTTTTTTTTTTGGGCCCCCCCTTTTTTTTTTTTTTAATTTTTTCCCCCCCCCAAAAAAAAAACCCCCAAAAACAGCCACGAAGAATCCCATTGCCGGCCATCTCACCCTTACAGGATCACCATCATGCCTTTAAAATTTGTTTCCATCCACCTGATAAGGACCCCGGTCAAAAGATGAAGGGTGGATATGCAGAAAAAAGTTGAAGCCTCTCTCTGTTATTTTTGTAGTCTAGGTTCCTTTAAGAAAGGGTTTCATATCATCGCAACAGGATTTCTGGTCAAATAGATATGAGGGGTTTAAATTTTTGAAAATTTCACTTGTGCTTGTTAAAAAATTTAAAGGATTTTTGGGGGAAAACGGAGAAATTTCCCTTAGTTTTGAAGCTTTCAAAAGAACAAAACCGGTTTGTGCCTTCCAAGTTTCGGAAAAAAATGGGCCCATGTAATTGCGGTCCCCCTGGAATTTGAAAGGAAATGTTCATTTTTGTCATTTGTTTTTAATTTTTTTTTTTTTCTGGTCCATTTTTAAAAAACATGGCTGCGTGTTTTTTTTTACTGAGAAGATAAACCTTTTTTCCCTTTTTTAAAAAAACCACCTCTATTTTTTGGGGGTTAAAATATTATTTAAATAAGCCCCCCCCACCCCCCAAAAAAAAAAATGGAAACATTTCTTTTTGAGCACGAAAAAAACAGTGACCAAATGTCCCCGGGGCACACCCGTACCCCCCGGGGAGTTTTGCGAAACTCAACCCGCAGAACATGCCACATTTCCCAGTTGCCAAAATAAAGGTTTTTCAAAATTGGTAGAGCTTTTTTAAGTTTTGAAGTAATAATTTTTAAATTTAGGGAAAAATTATGTACAATATTTAAAATCTAACAAAAGCCCCGGTGAAAGTGAAACTGTATTTATGAAATGGGGGAAAAGACCCCTCAAAAGGGGCCCTTTCTCAGCTTACACTTGCCCCGCTTTCTCTTGCCTAGAATTTTTCTAAAAGATGCGGTTATCCTGTGTTCTTCTTTGTTTTTTGCCTTTTTTCAGAACTTTTTAAAAAAAACCTTTAGAAGTTTTTTTTAGGTATTTTTAACCTGGATTTTTGTACATAACCTTTTCATTTTATTTTAAAACCAGTTTTACCCGTTTGGACTGGTTTAAACGGCAGGAATGGGAAGTTTCAGAAAGTAGTGTTGTGGTTTAGATCACCCTTTCCCCCCACGGGTTCAGTATGTCAAGAATGGTGCTATGGGGGTTCCACATATTCCGTTTATTACAGATGAAAAATTTGCAAGGCAGTTTGAAGGGTTTTTTATGGGAGTGGGTGCCCCATGCCTCACTGGAGACAAAAAATAACCGTTTTTTGGACTGAATTATTTAAGTTTTTCGAAGTTTATATTTTTCATCAAATACCAAATTAAAGTTTGGTGTTTTGATCGAATTTGTTTTAGATTGGATCTTATTTTTTTTTTGGCTTCCAGGTAACCCAAGGGTTTGTGGGAGAATTTCATGAGAAGGGCAGTGAGGGAAAGTGTGGGAAGAGGGTCTTTGCTGCTGCAAAGACACACCCCCTTTTCTCTGTCAACATCGTTTTGAATAAGATCCACTGATTTTGGTGGAATGAAAGGTAAGTTCTTTTTGTTTTTATTTATGGGGAAAAGTGTTATGTAGCTTTATTCTTGAAAACTTTTTTTGGATCTGATTTTGGAAGAAAAGTTTAAAAAAAATAGTTTATAAGTTTAAAATAATATCCAAAAAAAAAGGAAAGAATTTGAAACCCCGGGGAGTATTAAGGTATGGAAAAAAAAACAAAAACCTTTGAGATATTGTAAATATACATATGTATTTTTTTTGTGTGAGTCTAAGTTTTAATACTTGTGCCTACAGGGATGCGAATGGCATTGTGGAATTGCCATCCAGGGAATACTGTGATCTCCTGACTGATTGGAAGGACACACAAAATCTAATGTAGTGCGACTAGTGTATGACGTGACGCCAGCTGGCCTAGTGACGGTGCTGGTCACAGGCGAGTGTTCTCCCAACCTCTGCTGTACAGTTATCATCCGACGTAATTACGCAGATGATATCTTGGACAAGATTAGGCGTTTGTATTGGTGTTAGAATATTAACTGAAATAAGGTTATGGATGAGCTTTTATGTTTCACATTTGTCAAAATGCCTTTATTTTTTTCATTCTACAATTGCTGTTGTCTTGTCATATAGTTAATATTAACTTATTTTGCTTTTCTGGTGAAAAGGTATGTGAGAGTTATGAAAGCTCTGTCTTCATAACTTTTACTGAGAAGCTCAAGTAAATTTTTTTCTTCTTTCTTGTACGAGAGGAATTTCTAATTCAATGACATTTTTAGCAGTTATTAAAGCCAATACTTAATGAGTGTTACTTTCCCCCCTTAAGAAAATGAATAACTGAAAGGTGCCTGTACACATACAGGATGAAAATGTTATATTTGTTAATCAGTTATTACTCTTTATTGTCAAAGAATTTACTATTAGAAGTTTTATGGTTTTATTGTACATAGAAGATAAAGGAAAAGGTGTACAAACTGTGAAGGTTTATGAATTGATATTTATGTTATCTAGAGCAAGAAAAAATCTTTAAACTACAATATGCAAATTCTCTTACTGATTTTAAAATGGTTTTGTAAGTGATAAAAATGTCAGCCTGTTTGTAAAAAAAAAATAAATAAAAAGAGTGTGGTTAAACGAAGTTACAGTTTGGTATAATATGTCGCTGTTCAATTCTCACATTCGTTCAATATAAATGACTCGTATTAGAATATTTGTGTTAGTAAGTATTGTTATCGGCTCAGCATAGTGTTTGCTTTGTTTTTTCCTTCCCCTTTTTTTCTTTTATTCTCTCTCTCTTTTTTTTTTTTCCTTCCAGTTTTGACCCCCCAATCCCTTGCCCGTTGTTGTCGTGGGGGGGCTTAGGAGGCGGAGACTGGGACCCAATGATGGGGAACTCCCCAACCTTGGGACTCAGCCCTG
>NW_023653355.1:0-4948 GCF_015228065.2 Penaeus monodon
AAAAAAATTCCCCCCCCCCCCCCAAAATTTTTTCCCCCCAAAAAAAAATTTTTTTCCCCAAAGCCCTTAAAACCAGGCCAAAAAAAGGGGAAGGGGGTTTTTTTTAACCCTTTTTTTGGGGGGAAAAAGGGGGGGCAAGCCCCTTAAAAAATTACCCCCCCCACCAATTCAAACCCCCCCCCCCGATTCCCCCCCCCCCCCCCCGGGCCCCCTTTCCCCTTTTTGACCCCACGGCTTTTCAAACCCAATGCAAAAAAACTTACCCCCCCCCTCCTCAATTGCCTACTATTTTAAACGTTTTTTAATTCCCAACCCCAAAGTCAAATTCTTCAATCTCCAGGGGGGGGGGACCCCAACCCCCCAACCCCCCCTTTCCCCAAAAATGCCCCCCCCAAATCTTTTATCCCCCCAAACCCCCACAAACTTTTTTTTTCCCCCCCCCCAAAACCCCCCCCCCCCATTAAAAACACTTTTTAGGGGCCCTTAATTTTTTACCTTCCCAAAAATACTAACCCCTCCAAAAACACTACTTTCTTTTTACACGCCCCCCTGTCCCCCTTTTCTATTAACCCCCCAAATTTTAAAAAATTCTTTTAAAAAAAATTTCTAAATTTTTTTAGGCCCAACCCCAAAGGGGAAAAACCCTTTTTTTAAAAAGTAAAACCCCCCCCCCCCCCAGCTTTCCCCCTTTCCCCCTGCAACCCCTTTTTTTTTCCCTCCCCCAAAAACCAATGCCCCCCCCCCCCCAAAAAAAAAAAGTAAAAGGCAGTCTCTTTTCCCCCCCAAAAACCCCCACACGGACCGAAAAAACCCCTCCCCTTTTCCCAAATAAAAAAACTCTTGAAAAAAACCAAAACTTAAAAATTTTCAAACCAAAAAAACCCCCCTTCCCCCCCCCCCCCGGTAAAAAACCCCCCCCCCTTCCCAGAACCCCAATCCCAACCCCTCAAAAAACTTGCCTGGGGGAACCCTTTTTTTCCCCCCAGGGCCAAAAAAATGGGCCCCTAAAACTTTAAAAAAAAACCCCTTAGTCCCCGCCCCCGTGCAGAAGGGACCTTTTTTTGCCCCCCCCTCACGGATTTTTAAAAGAAATTTTCAATCCATTTTTATCCCCCAAGGGTCCCCCCCCCTCCCTAAAAAAAAAACCCCCAATAACATTTGGCCAAAAAAATTTTTCTTTTTTTCCCTAGACTGACCCTTTTTCCCCTTTTTAATGGGTTTTTCTTGGGTGGGGAAAAATCCCCCCCCTGTCCGAAATCGTATTAAAACCTTTTCCCCCCTGTTCCCCCGTTTTCCCAAAAATTGGGGGGGGAGTTTTTTGGAAAAAATTCCCCCGCCCAAACATTTTTCCTTTTCCCCCAGCCCCCGAAAATTTTTCCCCCCCCCTTATATGCCCCAACCAGTTTCATACTCCCCCTTTTTTTTGCCCCCAATTTTACGCTCCCCTGTTTTCCCAATGTTGGCCCCCCCCCCATAATTTTTTTAAAGGGGGGGGGCCCCCCCCCCCCCTACAAATTTTTGGGGGAAGTGGCCCAACCCCTTCCCCCCGATTTCCCCCAAACCCTTTGGAAATCCCCTTTTTAAAGTTTAAAACCGGACAAAGGAAAAGGGGACGTCGAAGGGGGTTTTTCCCCCTTTTCTCCCCCCCACCCCCCCATAAAAAAGCTCCCCTTCTTCCCCCCCCCCCCCCTCCCTTCCCAAAGGGGACCCCTTTTTTCCCCCCAACCCCCCTTTTCCCCCCTAATCCCCCCTTTAAAACCCCCCTTTTTCCCCCCCCCCCCCCCCTTTTAAAAAATCCAAAAACCCCCCCCCCCTTTCCCCCCCCCAAAATTTTTTTTTGGCCCCTTTCCCCAAAACCAGACACCCCCCCCTCTACTGCCCAAGGGGGGGCCCCCCCCCCCCCCCCCCCCCCCCCCCCCCGAAAGCAGGACAGACCTAAAAAACCGTTCCCCCCCCCCAAAAACCCACCCCCCCCCCCCACCACCCCCCCCCCCCCAAAAAAAAATTTTCCCCCCCCTTTTTCCCCCCCCCCTTCCCCCCCCCTTTTTTTCCCCCCCCCCCCCCCCCCCCCCCCCCCGCCCCCCTTCATAAAGAAAAAAAAAATTTTGGGCCCCCACCAAAAAAATTTTCCCCCCCCCCAAACCCCCCTTTTTTTTTAGAAACTCCCCAAAAAATTTTCAAAAAAATTTTTTTTTTTTGGGGCCCCCGGGCAGGGGGGGGAACCAAGGGGGGCCCCCCTACCCCCAACTCATAAAACCCCTACCTTTTTGCTCCCCTCCCCCCCCCAAGTGACTGGGGGTTTTTATCCCCCTCCTTCCTCCCTTTTTCCCCCCCCCCCCCAAAACCCCCTTCCCCCTTTCAACCCCCCCCCCCCCCCCCCCCCTCCCTTCCCCCTTTATCCCTTTCCCCCCCCTAGGCCCCCCCCCCCCCCTTTTTAAATTTCCCCCCAAAACCCAACTGTAAAAATGGTTAAAACCCCATTTTGGATCAAATACGTAAAGCTCCTCCTTTTAAATAAAAAAAATTTTGCAAATAAATTCCCCCTTTTTCCACTTTGGGACCTAAAACCCCCCCCTTAAAAAAAACCCAAAAATTTCTTAAACCCATTTCCCCCCATCAACCTTTTTTTTTACCCTTTCCCTTTGGGAAAAAAGGGGACATTTTAAAAAACTTACACCAATGTTTTTTTTTTTTCCACTGTAAGGCCCCAAAAAATAAAAATTTTCCCCCAAAAACCCCCCTTTTTTCTGTTTTTTCCTTTCTTAATTTGCCCAAACATGACCCGGAATGGGCCCCCCCCGCCCCCAATTTGTTTTTTTTTGGGGTTTTAAACCCCCCTGAAAAAAATATTTTGTTTTTTTTTTTTTTCTTTCCATAACAAGAAGTCAAAAAATTTTATAACCAAAAATTGCAATTTTTTTCTAGTAATCCCAAGGGTTTAAGGGGGGGAAAACTGGGAAAAAAAAATTTTCCCCCCGAAAAACCCAAAAATTACTTTTAAAAATCCCATGGAAAAAAAAGATAAAATAACAAAAAAAAAATAGATTTTTTTTAAAACTATCCCCCAAATCCCTTGTTTTTTTGCCCACTGGGGAAATTTTTCCATAGCAAAAAGGGTAAAATTAATATACCCCATATAAAAAAACCAAACCCCCTTTTTTTTTTACCCCCCCCATAAATTTTTTTTTTATTTTTAAAAAAATTTAAAAAAAAAACCCTCATTTTTTTTTTTTACGAAAATTGTTTTTCCCCCCAAAAAAAAGGTTTTTTTTGAAAAAATAAAATTTTTTAGAAATTTTTATCAATGGGGTTTTCCCCCCCAAAAAACCCCCCGATAATTTTTTTTGGGCCAAAAAATTAAAGGGGGTTTCCCCTTTAACTATTGGGGTTTTAAAAAAAAATTTTTAATATTTTTTCCTTTCAAAAAAAGAAATTTTAAAATTTTTAACCTTTTCCCCCGGAAAAATAGGATTTTCAATTTTTTTTCCCCCCTTTTTAAAAAATCTTTTAATTTTGGAAGGCCCCCCCAAAATTTAAAATTTTAAATTTAAAAAAAAAAAATTTTTTCCCAACTCTAAAAAAAAGTTTTTTTTTTTTTCCCCTTGGGGAAAAAAAATTTCCATTTTTTAAAAAAACCCCGGGGAAAATTTAAAAAAAAAAATTTTTTTTTCTAAAAAAAGGGTTTTTTTTTTTTAAAAAATTTAAAAATTTTTTTAAAATTTTTCCCACCCAAATTTTTTTTTCCCCTTCCCCCCCTTTTCCAAAAAATAAAACCAAAACTTCCCCCCAATTTTTTTTAAAAAAATTTAGAAAACCCCCCAAACTTTTAAAAATTTCTAAGGAAAAAAAAATTTTTAAAAAAATTTTTTTCCCCAAAACCCCATTTAAAAAAATTTAAAAAAATTTTTTTTTTAAGGAAAAATTTTTTAAAAATTTTAAAACCCCCCTTTTTTTTTTTTTTTTCGGGGGAAAAAAATTTTTTTCCCCCCCCCCCTTTAAAAAAATTTTAAAAAAAAAACCCCCTTTTAAAAAAAAAAAACCACCCCTATTTAAAAAAGGGGGAAAAAGGTGGGGGGGCCCCCCCCCCCCCAAAAAAACACTTTTTCCCCTAATTTTTTTGGAAAAAATCGGGGAAATTTTAAAAAAATTTCCCCCGTTAAAAATAATTTTTGGGCCCCCCCTTTTTTTTTGCCATTTTTTGGGAACAAAAATCCGTAAACACCCAAATTCCCCCCGGAAAGTTTTTTCCCCAGTTTTTTTAAAAAAATAAAAAAAAAAAAATTTTGGGGGTTTTTTCAATTTTAAAAATTTTTTTTCTTTTTTTTTTTTTTGGGGGAAAACATTTTTAAAAAAAAAAGGAACCCCCTTTTTTCCCCATGGAAAAAAAAATTTTTTTTTTTTTGGCAAGGGGTTTTTTTTCATAGGGATCCCAAAAAAATTAAAAGGGAAAAAATTTTTTTTTTTTAAAATTGAAAAAAAGGTTTAAAAACCCCCCCTTTTTTTAAAAAAAAGGGCCCCCAAAAGGGTTTAAAAAAAGGGGGGGCCCAATACCCCAAAAAATTTTGGAAAAATTAAAAATTTAACCCTTTAAAAAAAATTTGGGGAAATTGGTGGGGGGAATCCCCAAAAACAAGGGGTTTTGGGGGTTTTGGGAAAAAAAAAGGAAAAGGAAAAAAAAAAAGGGGGTTAGATTTTAAAAAAAAAGCAAGAAATTGAAAAACCCCAAGGGGGGAAAAAATGGGGGGAAACCCCCCCTTTAAAAACCCCAAAAATGAGGAAAAGTTTAAAAAAACCCCCAAAAAAAAAGGTTTTTTTTGGGGGTTTTGGGGGTTTTAAAAAAATTTAAAACCCGAAAAAAAAGGCCAAAAAAATTTATTTTAAAAAGAAGAAAACAAAGGGGGGAATGAAAAAAAATTAAATTCTGTTTTCTAAGGGCCCAAAAAATTTA
>NW_023653356.1:2500-4947 GCF_015228065.2 Penaeus monodon
CACACATGTACCATCTCCCTTTCCAAGCCCCAGCAGGTCACACCATCTTGCGTAACAAACCTGCCTTAATTACGTGTCTCAGTTAAGTGACCTTGCCGTCTGCCATGACCAGGAGAAGGACAGTGGGCAGCGCACTTCTACGAAACCTCTTTACTACGACTAAGGTCCCCAATTTCCCTCTTCGAAGGAAGGAACTTGTGGGGCGAAGAAAGGTGTAAGAGCAAGTAACGAAAAAGGTATGAGGAGGAATAAAAGAAGGTGTGAGAAAGATGTAAAAGTTTGGAAACGAAATTAAAGAAGGCATAAGAAAATAATAATAATAATAAAATAAAAGATATAATAATATTCATGGGAACGGTACGAGAGCGAAGTGAAGGTATGGGAACGAAAAGAAGATATATGAAAAAAAGAGAACGAAAATAAGAACAAACAGAATATGTAAGAACAAAAACGAAAAAAAAAGTATGAGAACCCAAAAAGGATAAGATTAAAAAGAGAAAGGTTTGAGAACAAGAAGATATAAGAAAAAAAAGAAGAAGAAAAAAAAAAATAGAAAAAAGCTTGAGAATAAAAAAAAAAGAAGAAGAAAAAAAAAAAGAGACAAGAAAAAAATTATATGAAAAGAAAGAAAGAAAAATAACAGCATAAAGAAACGCCTGGAAATGAAAGAACAAAAAACAACAAAAAAGACAAGAGAAGATAAAAAAAAACAAAAAAACGTATGAGAAGAAATAGAAAAAGAAAGAAAAAAACAGCAACAGGGAATGAAAGAAATATAAAGAAACGATAAAAAAGTATATGACGGGAAGAACGTCTGAGAAAAAAAAATAATATAATAAATAAAAAAAGTATGACAAACCAATACTGAGAACGTAGAATAAAAAGGAGAACATTATACCTTCTGAAACAAGGCCCAGAAAAGTTGTTTATTTCCCTGGACTTTGCTCACAGAGAAATGTAAATGAGGCCTCTTCACGTTACATTTCGTCACATTTGCGTATTGAAACGTCGAAAAATTATATTACCTTCTTTCTCTGTGAAATCCTTTGGTTTTATCTGCGCCGCTTTATATTTATCATAATAAATACTTGTTCAACGAAGGGGGGGGGGGAGGTTTCTGCATTGAGAATTGAATAGCGAAAAAAAGGTCTGCATTTCACTAATTGATTTTTGGACAAAAATAACAGTTTAAAAAATTAAAATTATATAAAAAAATATATAATATAAATATATATATATATAAAATAATATATATATATATTAAATATATATATAAAAATTTCAATATAAAATATATATATATAATAATATATTTTATATAATATATAAAAATAATATAAAATAATATATAAAATATATAATATATTTTAATATTATAAAATATATATATAATATATATATATATAAAATATATATATATTATTTTATATATAGATTATTATATATTATATATATAATATATTATATATATAATATATATAAGTTTTATTATATATATATTATATATATATATATAAAATAAAATTTTTAGTATATATAATATATATAATTTATATATTTTATATATATATATATATATATATGTATATATATATATATTTTATATATATATATTATATATATATTATGGTTTTATATCAGATTTTTAGCTGTTAGTATTGTCCAAAAATCATAGTGAAATGCAGACCGTTTTTTTTCGCTATTCGAATTCTCAATGCAGAAACCTCCCCCCCCCCCTTCGTTGAACAAGTATTTATTAGGGATAAATATAAAGACGGCGCAGATAAAACCAAAGGATTTCACAGGGGAAAGAAAGGTAATATAATTTTTTCGACTTTTCAATACGCAAATGTGACGAAAATGTAACGTGAAGAGGCCTCATTTACATTTTTTCTGTGAGCAAAGTCCAGGGGAAATAAACAACTTTTCTGGGCCTTGTTTCAGAAGGTATAATGTTCTCCTTTTTATTCTACGTTCTCAGTATTGGTTGTCATACTTTTTTTTATTTATTATTATTAATTTTTTTTCTCAGACGTTCTTTCCCGTCATATACTTTTTTATCGTTTCTTTATATTTTTTTTCATTTTCCCCGTTTTCTGTTTTTTTTTTTTCTTTTCTATTTCTTCTCATACGTTTTTTGTTTTTTTTTATCTTCTCTTGTCTTTTTTGTTGTTTTTTGTTTCTTTCATTTCCAGGCGTTTTTTTATGCTGTTATTTTTCTTTCTTTCTTTTCATATAATTTTTTTTCTTGTCTCTTTTTTTTTTTTCTTCTTCTTTTTTTTTTTATTCTCAAGCGTTTTTCTATGTTTTTTTTTTTTCTTTTTTTTCTTTTCTTTTTTTCCCCCTTTATCTTTCTTGTTTTTCAACTTTCTCTTTTTAATCTTATCCTTTTTGGTTCTCATACTTTTTTTTCGTTTTTTTTTTTTTGTTTTCTTATTTTCTTTTTT
>NW_023653357.1:0-2500 GCF_015228065.2 Penaeus monodon
ACCTCTTTTTTTTATCCCCTTTTCGCTGATGCCACGATCGCGGCAGCTCGATTCTTTTCTTCAGAACGTCCCGGCTATGTTAAAACACTCTCGCCCCTTAAAGACGGGGTAAGCACTTTCCTTGTACCTTCTCTCTCGCTGCTCTGGCAATCTTGTTATTTTTTCTCTCTCATTTTTTTCTTTTTCTCTTCTTTGTCTTTCTCTCTCTATTTTTGCTCGCTCTTCTTTCTGTTGTCTGTCTCTCTCTCTTTCTTCTCCTCTCTCTCTCTTGTGATCTAGAATCGGCTGATTATTTTTCTCTCTACTAAACTATCTATCTATCATCTCTGTTTTAACCCATTAACATATGTAAAAATACCAGGTATTTCTCTCTTCAAAAATGTGCGTTTTTTTTCTTATGTGTTCGTTTTTTTGTCAAGATGATTTTAATTCAAAACCCTTTAAGAAAGAAATGTAATGTTGTTTTTTCCTTCGTTATTTTTTTTTTTTTATTTTTTCGTTCTTTGTTGCTTTGGGGAAAAAAAGGGAAAAAGGGTTCTTAAAAATTTGTAACAGTTGCTAGGAGATTTCCGTTCAGTTAACGACATTTTTTAAATACCCATACCACTCCCCGATTTTTTTTTTTTTTTGGGGGAAAAAGGGGTGTTGTTTGGGTTTACTATCGTTGTGTATACATACAAATACATATTACATAAGACATAAATACATCGTGCAAAAACACACACACACCCCACACCCCACACCAACACCACACACACACCCCAACACACACACCACACCACACAAAAACACCAAAACACACACCCACACACCACACAAAAAACCCCCCCCCCCACAAAAAACCCCAAAACACACACCCACACACACACAACAAAACACACACCACCCACACACACACACCCCACACACACACACAACCAATATATATATATATATAAATATAATTAATATTATATAATATTATCATATATATATATATAATATATTATATATAATATAATATATATATATACAATTATATATATATATATATTAATAATATAATATTTATTATTATTATATATATTTTAATATATATGCACACAAAAACAAACACACACACACCCCACACACACAACACACACAACACACAACCACACCACACACAAAACACACACAAAAACACACCACACAACATATATATATTAATATTATTAATAAATTATATTATATATTATTTATATATATATATATGCCACAAACCAAACACACCACACACACAACAAAAAACCCCTCCAAACACACACACCACCAACCACACAACCACAACACACACACACACACACCACACAACACACACACACACAACACACAAAACAATATTATAATATATATATATATATTTTTTTATATATATTTTATAATATTATAATATAAACCCCACACAAATATAATGCATACTATCTACAACATATATTTATGATAATAATATATATAGATATTTATATATATATATTTTTATATATATATATTATAATATTTTTATATATTTACTTATATATATATATATATTTTTATATAAATTATATAAATAAATATATAATATAAATATATATATGTATTATATAGATATAATATACATACACACATACTATATTTTATCTATATATCTATCATCTTCATTATTTATTTTACTATCTATCTTCTATTATCTATTATCTATATTATTTTTTGTATTTAAAATATCATACTATCTATCTATATATATATCATCTTTATCTATCATTATTATCTAGCTAGCTACCCAAAAACACACAACACACACACAAACACACACACAACACACACAACACACACAACAACACACACACACATATATATATATATAATAATAATATATAAATTATATATATAAATATATTAATTTTCAACACACACACACACACACAAAACCACACACACCCCACACACCAACACACACAACAACCACACACACACACAAACAACCCCACACACAAACCCACACACACACACACACATAACCACCCCCCCACACACAACACAAAACACACACACACCCCAAAAAACACACACTACCACACACACAAACCACACACCACACCACACAACACACAAAACACCATATAATAATATATATATATTTTATTTATATAAATTTTTATATTATATGCAACCAAAAAAAACACACACGCACACCAAACACACAAACACACACACACCACACACACACACACACACACACACCACACACACCACACACCAACACAAAACCACACACAAACACACACACACAAAAACAACACCACACACACACACACACACAACACACAAACACAACCACACACACACACCACACACACAATATATATATATATATATATATAATATATATATTATATATATATATATATTATATTATATACACCACAAAAATTATACATCAACATTACATCCACATATTTTATGCATATATACATATATAAATAAAATTATATTATAT
>NW_023653358.1:0-2500 GCF_015228065.2 Penaeus monodon
ACAAAAGGAAAAAAAAAAGTTCATGTATTTCAGATTATTTTCAGAGGAACTTTATTCATATTAAAACCATAAAATGGAAAAAAAAGTTTAGAAATCGATTTGGAGGAATGATTTTACCATCAATAGCAATAAATGTCATAATTTACCAATTAGTCAGCATGACAAAATACATTTTTGAAATGTTTGTTTCGAAAAGCACTACAGTTAAAAAATATGCATTTTATGTTTTTATTATTCTTTATGTACAAAAATGTCTTTAAAAGAATTAGATAAATGCAACATAGTTTGATTGGTCACAGAAAAAAGCATATATTTCGTGAATTATTATTTGCTGAGTTTCAGTTTCTTGTTCTCGGCCCCAGAACTTATCTTGTGATTACGTGTTTCGTTACACAATTGATCTCGATTAATCTATAACCAAAATATCAAATCAGTTAAACTCGGATAACCTATAACAGAAAATATCGGATAAAACAGATAAAAAGCCATATTCCATCAACAGTCCCAATTCCGCCGAGAGGTATAACGACATTGCGATCATTAAGACGATCCAACCCATGCGGTTCTCAGATCGAGTGTACCCGTTCTGCGTGTCGCCAGATGAAGTCGCCCACAACACCCCGGTTACTGTGCAAGGCTACGGTTTAGTTAACGAAAGTACGTATTAAAAAAAAAAAAGTCAGCCACCATGAGCAGTGATGATGCAGATATCTATTAAGGCTTTTTAACAACATCAGATAAATCCTGGAATGTGACTGATATATCAATATCAATATCAATATATATGTATATATGTATATATATATATATATATATATATATATATATATGTATATATATATATATATATATATATATATATATATATATTTTTTTTTTTTTTTTTTTTTTTTTTTTTTTTTTTTTTTTTTACTTACCTTGACTCGTGAAATTCACATATGAACACCGAGATTTGCAGTTATGAACCTTGTGCTTGTATCCTTAGCATCAAGAGCATCGTATCTACAAGAGGCCAAGTTGTTCATCGTGGGCCAGGGAGAGTGTGAGAGAGCGTACGACAGGGAGGGAAGTCTGCATCACCTGCGTCTGCGCTACCCAAACCTCCTGCAGCATTCTGACGTCATCTGCGCCGCTGCCCACATGAGGGATGCTTGCCGGGTGCGTGAGGCTGTATGCTGATGGGGTTTTCATTGCTGTTTTCGCATTTCTGTAATGCTGACGAATACACACACACACACACACACACACACACACACACACACAACACACCACACACACACACAACACACACACACACATACACACACACACACACACACACACCACACCACACACACACACACACACACACACACACACACCACACAATAACCCCTGAATCACATTTGCACTTCTATGAACTACGAATGCTGTGAGAAAAAATTAGGAATTGCAGTTTGCAATAAGATACTGACAAAGTCGGAAGAAAATTCATGAGGTAAAAGAAGAGTAGGACGAATATTTAGTTCGAAAGAAGGAAAGGTAGAGAAAAGGACATGTATTTTGGAGAAATTGATAAAGAATGATGAACGTTTAGTCAGTCTGTATAAACCCCTCTGTCTGTCTATTTACCTCCATCTATCTGCCTGTTTATCTAAATGTCTGTCTGTGTTTTGGTATGCATATTCACAAATGTTTGTAAAGATTCTACCTTAATTTTACTATTATACTTTTGTGCCAGTGTTATGGATAAAGGCATTTGGCATCCAGTTTTATTTTCCGACACAAATGATGATGCACTCTGTTTCCAGGGCGACTCCGGTGGGCCTCTGTTCGCGCAGGACAGAGAGGGTCGCAGGTTCATCGTGGGAATAGTGAGCAGCGGGAAAGAATGCGGCTCGATTTTACCGGGAGCTTACATCAGCGTTGCCAAGCACATCAACTTTATTGACTCAGTCATGCATGGTACAAGAAATTAGACAAGTTTATCACACATGTAAAGAAGAAACTTTTTTGCCATATAGAATTCAGACTCACTTTTTAAAAGTAATCACACACAGACACACACACACACACACACACGCAAAAGGTCGTGTTTAATGGTATATCTGATTTCTGTTGTTACAACGCCTGTACTTGCAATTCCATATTCGTTGCTTTGTATGTTGATTTATAACATTAAAAACTCAACTATGAAATACTAACATTATGTTAAAAATTTACCGAACACTATGATCAATAAACTTCTCGAACAGTGTTTTTTTTAATTATTGTAGACATCTGACCTTCAAGAAGATAATCCATAAAGAGGTTTTGAATTAGGTAACTGTCGTTTATTTTGACCAAATAATTATCACGGTTCCAAACAGTGAGTTGAAAAGAAAGAGGAATTTTTGAGAAAACAATTTAAAATGCAAGAATACTGTGTTGTTCTATCCACTGTTAATACAGTAGAAAAGGCAATATTTCTTTAGATTATCTTGATAAAATAAGTTTGGATAAAGGTAATACCAAGTTATGG
>NW_023653359.1:0-4947 GCF_015228065.2 Penaeus monodon
TAAAAAGAACCAATGAAAAGAGAGAAAGATATGAGAGCCAGGCTGAGCGACAAAATGTGTGACGAAAAGTCGTCAGTCTCGAGCAGACCCCACACTAGGCATCTGAACCTGTTACCCGGTGAGTTACTCGAACAATTATTGTACGGATCTTCCCAAGTTTTAACTTAGAAAATTCTAGAACCCAAGATTAAGGCAATATTAAATAAGTCAATAAATAATGAAGTGAAAACAATCTTTCAGTTTTCCTCTTGATATCAATTAATCCCAAGTATTGGAGACCTGACACTCCTCAAAGGTCAGTGGTGGCAGTTTACCATTTAATTGTGGAATGTTAAATATTAGATAAAAAATAAGTAAAGCCTAACGACCGCTCGGAAACACCACACACACACACACACACACAAATACACACACACACACACACACACACACACACACACACACACACACACACACACACACACACACACCACACACACACACACACACACACACCACACACACACACACACACACACACACACACAAACACACACACTTACGGTCAAAGGCCCCTCACATACAATACAGCCAAGCAGAGAAATACCCGCAAATGTATACAAAATAAACAAGCCTTAAACCATGTAAATGAAATGCAAACAGACACTTCTATGCGCCGCGTGTAAACGTATGTAAACTTTTCGCTTTTCGTTATGCAGTAGTAAATCACGACCTTCCATACAGCGTTGCCACATCTCTTGGCATGAGCTGACCTGGCATCTGCGCGCTGGCCTCTTCGGGATCCCCTTGGCTTAACGGGGGTTGGGGGGAGGGGGGGAGGGAAAGGGGGAGGGGGGAGGAGGAAAGGGGGAAAGGGGGAGGGGGGAAGGGGGCGAGGTGGAGAAGCGAAGGGGGTGTTGGGGGGAGGGATGGGTTGGGGGTTCAAGGACGCTGTAGAGCCTGAGGGGGAGGAGGGGGAGGGTTGGGGCGGCAGAGTGGGAGGGCGGGTGAGAGCACGGCGGAGGTACTGGGTCTTTCCTACGCGAATGACAACAGGAATTAGATTAAAAAGGAGAGATATCTAATTCCGATAAAAAAAAACGTATGAAAAAAGGGGAAAAAACGCTTTCATGCTGGTAAACAGTCTTGCTCTCCGTGGGACCAAAGGGCAAACAAACAGAAATTGAGTGATGTTGCAACTCACTGTGTGCCCTTGCATGTTGACGTGTTGCTAAGAGTTTTTCTTCCGTGAATTTTTATTCCTCTGATTTATGCTTCCTTAGTTTGTTAATTAACTCTAGATAGAACGTTCACGTATTTCTGATAATCGTGTTTCCGCTTTGCATGTGCACACTTGTTTGAGCCTGATTTCGCAATTATGATCATGTTTTGTACGACGTTTTATTCTACAAAATATAATTTTAAAAAATGTAGCATATTTTACACCTGGATATGGACATTGTAAGTTTTAAATAATCTTAAAATAGATGTTGTGTCCTTGAGCATAAATACGTAACGGGGAGTCCTCAGTCCACGCGTTAATAACCGATAATTTCCCAGTCAAGTGTACACAGGTGTCTCCAGGTGTGAATAAGTTTAACCCCCGCAACACTTACTAATTACTCGGTTGAATATGGTAGCAAATCCCCCAGAAAAAAAAGGTTAGACAGAATGTTCTTGTGAAAGGGCGTGGAAAGGGAGAGGAGGAAGCACACTTAACCAGGATGCGAAGGGCGGCCTGGCATTATAAATCGAATTAGCCACATTAGGCATACCGGGCATCCGTGGGCGTCACCTCTGGCAATACCTGGTGCAAATCAGGATGTTCAAATATTTATCTTTGTAAAAATTTGGTTTGTTCGTTATCCTCTCTCTCTCACACAGTTGCTCCTATACAGTTTGGCTGAAGAATTAGCTCTTGTTTGTTTGTTTGTTTCTCTCTCTCTCTCTCTCTCTCTCTCTCTCTCTCTCTCTCTCTCTCTCTCTCTCTCTCTCTCTCTCTCTCCCTCTCTCTTCCTCTCCCTCTCCCTCTTCCTCTCCTCCCTCTCTCCTTCTCCCTCTCCTCCTCCTCCTCTCCCTCTCCTCCTCCCTCTCCCCCTCTCCCCCTCCCTCTTCCTCTCTCCCTCCCACTTTCCCTCCCCCTCTCTCCCTCCCACTTTCCCTCCCCCTCCCTCCCTCCTTTCTTTCACAAATGCTAGCACCGAAACTCAATGAAAGCAGAACGACTAAAATAAATCCGTCGGGTCGTTCAAAAAGGGGCCTACTTACTTAAAGTGCGGGTACATTCCTTCTATGGTATCTGGAGACGTATTAGGCCCTAAAGTACTAATACATATTCCGGTCCCTTCTTGGATTACAAAAATGGAAGGGGGGGATTTTGTTTTTGTGGCCAGAAAACCCTGTCCTTTGTACCTCTGAACCGTGTTGCGATCTGTTGTGAGAAGAAAGACCTGCTTGTTTGTTCGTGCGTGAGACTTTTTTTTTGTTTGTGTGTGTGTGTGTGTGTGTGTGTGTGTGTGTGTGTGTGTGTGTGTGTGTGTGTGTGTGTGTGTGTGTGTGTGTTTCCTTGTGTGATTGTGTTTGTGTTTGGCTAAGGCTTATTAATGAGCTTGTTTCTACATGTGCAAAACATGATGATTGAAAAAAAGAAAGAGAAATGAATAAAATACAGTATTCTGTATTGAAAAAAGTGAAATTGAGTACCCTTTCCTTATCAAATTTCTCACGGTATGTTTTCCCCACTCAGGATAGTCAGAGTTCATAGTAACGCCTTTCTAAGCACTCCTCCACCACGCCTCTTCTAACCCTTCGCTCAGCAGGAACACCCCCTATCGTGACCAATCTGAGAAGTGGAGAAACAAGGACCAACCGGGGTTTACATGTCACCTCGCGGGGTTGGGGCGGTGGGTTGATGGTTTATGTTCCGGGCGTCTCGAAAGAAAGGGTGGAAAGGGAGAAAAAGGAAGTGTCTGTGTCTGTTCTAGTGTATTCTCTCGTCTCTGCGTTATGGAATCTTTGGCCTGGGTGTCCCTTCGCATTGGCACAAGGAGCACGTCGCCTGGGGTTCCGCGGAGGCGATTCTGTGCTAGGCTCACCGGCTCAGCGCAGGGGAGGGGACCCTTCTTATATAATCCTTCCTCCTTCCCTCCTCTCCTCCTCTCCCCGCCGCCCTCCTTCTCACTCGCAGCTGAAGGATCAAAGGTGCCAAGTGCGAAAAGGATTTGGATGTTTTATTTTGTTTGGTTCCCGAGGACTGGGGCGTTTCTTAAGAGGCGCTGCGTCCTTTGTCGGTCCTAAACACCTCAGCGGGAGTCCGCCTTTCCCGGACTCCTCTCCTCTCACGCCCTAACAGGGACCTCTCTCGCAAACCATCATATTATTTATACCTACACCTGCTGACCCTGTGCGTCGTCTTCACCACCATTTCGGTCGTCATGCGGGAGGGAATAGGGGAGGAGGGGCAAGGGGTGTCCTGGCAAGAGTTGACGGACAAGGAACTAGATGCCGAGAAAGAGACGGGAAAGGGGAATTTCATCTGAACATGGAATGGTGATAAGATGAAGAGATAAGAGGATGAAAAGACGTAAAGAGAGCAGGCAAGAGGTTTGAGCAGCGAGAGCCCAGCCCTACGTGGAGAAAGGGAGGGAGTGACGGGGAAGCACCGACTCGCTGACAAGTATACCAGTTGTTGTCGCATCGTACATGTGTCGCCTTTGTTTCAGGTGAACCCTTCTGCCCACAGCTGTCACTCGGATGACAGCCAGACGCGAAACTGAAAACTGGCGTTATTCTGTCCCTAGTTTTCTCTCCCTCCTCGAACGGACTCCTCATGCAACCCTTCGCCACCCGAAGCCTCGGCAAAAAGGGGCGCGAGGAGGTGATCGCCGTCCGTCGCTGATGCAGATCTGGGCGTTGTCAACAGAGCGCGCGGCTCAATCTGGTGATCTGGCAGACGGACCTCGGGGTGTTTACCATGTCTGAATCCTGGTCAGAGACTAAACACAAGCACATTGGCACGTATGCATGTCTACAGCAACTTATATATGCACAAACATACGCACACTTGCAAATGCAGCTAACGATGAGGGAAGGTACAAGTGAATTTTAAACGTGCAGATATTTCCAAACTTAAATATACACCGTGTCATTGAATAATCAGACGCCATGTCAGACCCTTGAGGAAAACGCCGGTGGAATGACATTTTTCGGTTGGTAATGTTGACAGATTTGTTATCGTTCTTTTTGGTTATTTCCGCCTTTCTTTGTATATCTTGATATTATTATTATTATTATTATTTTTTTTTTTTTTTAAGGATGAAGAGGTGAAGGTACATTTGGTAAGTGGAGAACCGAGGGCAGTCTATGATATCATGATTATATACAGAGAGAGGAATTAAGAGCTTTTATACTAGGGCAACCATGTTCATCAGTAAGGAAAGAGCAGTACAGAGAAGGTGCACTAGAATGCCTCATGAGACGCAGCAGTGCAGGTGCAGGGGCAGAATTTATGCGGCATCGTGGACGTTTTACGGATGGCAATCCTGCCGCCGTGTTGCGCATGGAAACGTTTACAGCTTCGAGGTCACCCACCTGGACTGACGGCGGCCGGGATGCCGTGTGTACTCAGGATGGATTAACCTTTGATGAGAATGTTTGTATGGTTGGTTTTATCCACTAAAAAAAGTACAAGTCAAACACTAACATTACCACCCGAGTCTTTTCCTTTGCTAGCGTAGCTTTCGCCGTATTTTAACTTACCCAAAGAAAACCTTTCAAAAAATGGACGGATACGTACTATGATAGTGTATAGAGTACTAAAGCTCCACAAGGCAGCTTTTCCTCTCTTTGGAAGGGCGAGATGGTAAAGAAACCCACGACAGTATCGAGCAAATTGTGGGGCCAGAGACACCGGCGGGCCCTTTACCTGCCCCTGTAAGGGCCCAAGAACCATATTGGGGGATTTTTTGT
>NW_023653360.1:0-4947 GCF_015228065.2 Penaeus monodon
TACCGGTAATGTGTTATGTATTTGACATATCTCTTGTGGAATAGGAAATTGCCATAGATTCAATATCTGGTTCCGTTGCTAAAGCAATTGGTGACCATGATGCTGGTATTAACGATATAACCATTATCACCGTCAATTAGTATTATTACAGTATTATCGTACATGCACAATAATGCATGTACGGTTGTCATTATTATTTCTGTTACTGTTAGCATCATTTACTCTTATTAAAATTATTGGCAATTTGATTTGATGTTATTTTTTCTTGTCATTGTTATTTTTAAAAGATTTAGAAAATAGTAGAGAATAGAAAATAGTAGATTTAGTAGTGCCAAGTGCTCTTTTATCAGTGATTATTTAAAATCAGAACATAATGAATCCGGCTTGGTTGGTATGAGACTGCAAAGGGGGGTTGACTCTGACCTATAGGACTCACCAGTGTTCTTTAGCCCAATGAAACCATTAAAACTGACATGCTGTAAGAGAGTGTGTGGGGCGAGCATTTGAGACTTCATTGGCTAAGTGTCTACTTTTGATAAAGTTCGTTACCCAATACAGGGGTTAATCATTTCATAAAGATGTCAGCGTGAAGTGACCACTCCGTCGCACTTTGACAATCACTCTCTCTCTATATATATTTTTTTTTCTTTATCTTTATCTATTTATGTATATATATATATAATATATTTCAAGAGATATATGTGTGTGTGTCTGTGTGTTTGTTTGTTTGTTTGCGTGTGTGTGTGTGTGTGTGTGTGTGTGTGTGTGTGTGTGTGTGTGTGTGTGTGTGTGTGTGTGTGTGTGTGTACATACACACACACACATACATACATACATACACACATACATACATACATACATACATACATACATACATACATACATACATACATACATACATACATACATACACACATACATACATACATACATACATTTTTTGAAGATGCTCATTGCTGGCCCACAGTGAGAGTTAAAAGCAATAGCCAGTAAGATATGGGCGGAAGTGGCAGACCAGTGTCCCACAAGGGAATTTCAGTTACAAAGCAATAAGTGGGTCGTATAACAAAGTAGGAGAATTACGGGAGGACTTTGCCGTGCATTCAATGCTGAGTAGGATAAGTATGTAAGCGTACGCGCGTGTGTATGTTCTCACTTTTTTCAGTACGGGAGAAGGGCTAAACACATGAGGTCCCGTCTTGTAAATGTCCATTATCATATAACTTTTTTAGACTGATGCACATTTATGGCACATCCGATATTTTTAGGGATATTCTTCCATATTTGAATGGTTCAGTAAACAAAACAACGAAGCAATACAGCGAAAAAGCCCTCGGTATATGCGTGTTTTCTTCTTTCATTCGTTTTTTTTTTTATAGTTTGTTCAGTAGTTCTGTTTGGGAAACTAACTTTGTGACATCCGACTGCCAGCACAAGCCGGTTTTGCGGTCTTCGAGAGTCGCCCAAACACTGCTCAGTTCGACTCGATTTTCTTAGTCCTTCCATTTGAGAGAATGCCGGTAGTGGGTGAAAATGTCATGCATAGTAGCAGAAAGGAGTTTCTGTACTTCCTCTGGAATGATGATAAAAGTGATGTTAAAAGTTATAATAATGCTGATAAAACAATAACAGTAATACTACTACAACTACTACTAGTACTACTACTAATAATTATAACAGAAATGAAAATAATACTGATGATGATTATAAGGATGATGATGATAATACTAATAATAGTAATAACAATTATAATGATATAATAACAATGACAATAATAATGATGATAATAATGATTATTAATAGTAATCATAGCAATAATAATGTTAATAATGATATTGGTGATACTACTAAGAATAAGGATAATTATGAACCGTATTCATATTGACAAATGTAGAAAAGGTATGAATGAGAATGAATATCTTCACAATAGGATAATTATAAGGATAATTATAGTAATGATGATGACAATGATGATAGTAATAATAAAAATACTACTACTTGTGCTACTGCTAATTATGATAATTATGATGATGATGATGATGATAATAATAATAATAATAATAATAATAATAATAATAATAATAATAATAATAATAATAATAACGATGTAATAATGATAGTAAAAATAGTAATGATAATAATGATAATAATAATTATAATAATGATTATGATAATGATAATAGTAATCATTATTATCATAATTCTTCTTATTTATTATTATTATCATTATTAGTATTATGATTATTAATGTTAGATTAACTATTAAATCAGTAATTATTATTATATTATTTATTTACATATTTATCTATTGTTATCAACATTAGTATTAGTAATAATATGCCTAGTAATAGAATTAGTGTAGAATATTATTATAATAATAATGATAATGATGATAATAATAACAATATGATAATAATAATGCAAGTAACGACAATAATAAAAAAATAATACCAATTAAAATAATAATGATATTAATGATAATAATGGTAGTCAAAAGGACAGTATTAATGATCATAACAATAATAACAGGAAAGATAAAATAATTATAATAATAATAGTAATAATAAATATGACTATTAATAAGGATAGCAATGATACTGCTACTATTACTACTTATAATTATGATAATAATTATAAAGATGACAACAATCATAAGAGTAACGAAGATAATGATGGTATTGATGATGACTACTACAAGTAATGATAATAATAATGATGATAATGATAATAATGATATTGATAATGATACTAATACTAATACTAATAATAATAATAATAATAACAATAATAATGATAATCATCATCATCATCATCATCATTATCATCATCACCATAATGATAGATAATAATAAAAGTAATAGCATTGATGATGATGATGATAATGATAACATTAATGATTAGAACAAAATCTTGCTCATAATGTTAACAATATTTATAATAATAATTACCATTTTCATAGCTATAATTACAATAGGAATATTAATTATTCTTAGTATTGAGGATGAGGATGATAATATTAACCTCATCCTCAGAGTATGAATTCTCTTCATTGGGCCCTGGTTCTGAGTTAATCATTAATGTTTTTTTTTTTTTCATACTGCTAAAATGAATGTTGCTGCCAATAATAAACTTGGTATTCACATCACAAATATAGATATAGTTTTTTTCCGAGATAAATATCTGTAGCAGTAGTCACTTAACCCAAAAGTTGGTTACCTTAAAGAAGGAAAATTTTGAGTGGGAATGCTTTAACTGGCAACTGTTGATGTCCTCGTTTAAA
Organism: Penaeus monodon; assembly: GCF_015228065.2. Classification (NCBI taxonomy): domain Eukaryota; kingdom Metazoa; phylum Arthropoda; class Malacostraca; order Decapoda; family Penaeidae; genus Penaeus; species Penaeus monodon. The sequence continues at coordinate 3,281 of NW_023653360.1, forward strand.
TTTCAGTTCTTTTTAATGGTCTATTAAAGCATGTCCTGCATATATCTAACTATGAATGTGTTTGCGGGAATGCTCTCGTGTGTTAGTACATGTATATACCTGTGTTAATTTATCTAGTTTGTATCTGTGATGTTATTTTTCCATATTTTTCTTCCTTTATCCTTCACAACCTTCATTCATATTCTTCTCCCAATCCCGCTCCCCCCTGGTCTTGCATGTGCGTTTTAGCGTCCTGTTTCTGTGTAGGTGTATGGTGAGTACACTATCTTCTTCCAGCATCATGTTTCACGTTTTCACGAGTGTATACCGTCACTGCAGGCAAACCACAACGCAGTACCGGGGTATGTGGGACACCCCTCTCCTGCTGCATCACGAACCGAACTCACGGCAAACATCATACAGCTACAGCGAAATGTACAGGAATTCTGCAACAGTCGGCGAGTGGGATGGAAAGGTAAATGTACAAGTGTGCATTTTGATATATGTTCGTGTGATGTGGTGTTGACTGCATGATGTGTTTGCTTGCTGTGTGTGTGTGTGTGTGTGTGTGTGTGTGTGTGTGTGTGTGTGTGTGTGTGTGTGTGTGTGTGTGTGTGTGTGTGTGTGTGTATGTGTGTGTATGTGTGTGTGTGTGTGTGTGTGTGCGTGCGTGCGTGCGTGCGTGCGTGCGTGTGCGTGCGCGCGTGTTCGCGCATTTGTGCAAAAGATAGGTTCTGACCCTGAATGCAGTCTCTTACGCCCGACCAATTTCTTCCCACTTTTTTAGTCGTGCAACACACCCACATGCGTGTGACGAATCGCCATCTGTGCAATTAAAGGCGACAATATCTAGAGCGTGTGTCTGAACGTGATGGAACAAATGCGAGTGAATATTGTACTACAGGTGTACGGCGTACATTTATTGCGATCAAATTCTTAAAATGGCTAAAAACTGAAAGGACCAATCCAATCTTTCATATATTGCACGTGAGTGTGTCTGTTCGCTTGTCTATTGGTTGTTGTGTTGTAAGCGTCTGTGTATATTTGCATGTTTTCTCGAATACAGTATATGTGCGTCAACGCCTGTATTTCAATGCACATTTGTATGTGTGTGACGTTGTGCGCATGTGCGGTGCGTACGTTTGCGCAAGAATAAGCATATTTAGACAGACATATACCCCACTGCATAAATAGAGAGAATGATTACCTAAACACCGGCACTCTCCGTGGAAAGGAACTGGAGACCCTACCACGTACTCACTCCAATATCATCACAACATGAAAACTACAATTAAGTATATGCTGTGATCACGGCGGCTCAAACATGAACCTACCGTAAAAAAAAAAAAAAAAATATACCCCGCTGCGCCTTGCCTAACTTTAAGATCCACAGGATATTTAGTGAATCCTGATCTCAGTCACGTCTTCAAGTTTGCTCGCGTGCGTCGTGGTACATACGGTGAGGGACTCCGCGCCTAAAGTGTATATGAGTATTCGCGCCTGTGCTGTGGGAGCTGGGCGTGGCGCTGCTCACATTTATATATATATGTATATATATACATATATATACATATACATATATATGTGCACAACACACACACACACACACACACACACACACACACACACACACACACACACACACACAACACACACACACACACACACACACACACACACAACAATAT
>NW_023653362.1:0-4946 GCF_015228065.2 Penaeus monodon
GTTTTCTTTTGTTTGGGGGGCGTTTTTTGGGATCTCATTAACTTTTTTAGCACGTGATGGAACCTAACATTCCCTTTGGAATTTCTGCCCCCCCTTTTAGTTTAAAAGGGTCCTTTATGCATATCCAATATTGAATTTATAGACATGTAATGATGGATGAATTTTTTTTCTTTTTTGGGTAGGAGTAAGTTATGTATATTCACGAATCTTTCCCTTTTCTGTAGCACTATCACAGATTTTCTCACTCGAAATTTGCACTTATTATTATGCCCTAACCCCAACCCCCTCTCTTACCTTTTGGCCAATAATATCCCCACCCACCCCACACACACACACACCCACACACACAACACACACATAATATATATATATATATATATATTATATATATATTAATAAATATATTATATTATATCATATATTACAATATATTTTAATAATATATTATAATTTATTTTAATATATATATATATTTTTTTTTGTGTTTTTTTTTTTTGTTTTGGTGGTTTTTTGGTTGTTTTGTGTGTTTTGTGTTTGTGTGTGTGTGTGTGTGTGTGTGTGTGTAGTGTTGTGTGCGCGCGCGCGTGTGGTGTGTGTGTGTGTGAAACACAACACTCACAAAGTTTATAAAAAAAAAACCTATATTAATATAAATATATATATATTATATATATATATATATATATACCTATCTGTTCTATTTCCCTCTCTCTCTCTCCTCCCTCTCCCTCTCTGTATATAATATATATATTATATATATTATATATATATATATATAGTGTGTGGTGTTTGTGGTGTGTTTTGGGGTGTGTGGTGTGTTGTGTGTGTGGTGTGGGGTGTGTTGGTGTGTGTGTGTATGTATATGTATATAAGTATAGAAGATAGAAAAATAGAAGAAAAATATACTGAATATCAATGCCCTCATAACAGATGCCTGGGTTATGGTTTGAGCCTGTGGAAAGAACTTTTTCATCCAAAAAAACTGAGGCTGTCACGTCAGGGAATATCAACTTCCCTGGCCCCCCGGCGGAGAGGTGCAGGCGTGGATCCACTTACCTCGGCTGCATCTTTTCCCTCGACTCAGAATGAGGCCCCAGTTTTCCCATGGTTTGGGGAATGGTTCTCTTTTAACATGACCCGTCTTTGTGTTTTTTGATCGCAGTAGCTAAAAAACCAATAGTGTTCTCACAAAAACAAAAACCCTTGGCAATCTGACGAAGAGGGAATTGTGGCCCTATCGGGGGTCTGAAGTAAGTTTATAGTTGATTGTAACTTGTGTATAATTCGGGGATTCCTTTAATCGCCGGAAGGGTGAGGAGGACTAAAGTTTTTTTTTTTTTTTTTTTTTTTTTTTGTCATTTATACATACTGATGATGGATGAACCCATGGTAAAAAAAATTTCGTGATTTAAAAAGAAAACCCCGCTGAATACCAAAAAAATGTATTTTATAAGCATCTTATACAACGCCCTTTAGCTGCCATTATTGCCTTTTTAAAATGCATGCGGTTTTGGTTTCGGGGGAGTGAAGGATTTTTCCTTTTCCCTTTTTTTGGGGGGAAAAACAGGAAGTTTGTCATTTGGTCAGTATTATGTCTTGCCATATGATGAAAAGTATAATGAATAATATATTTTAAAATTATATTATATATATATATATATTAAATATATATATATATATTTATATATATATACATTTTTTTTTTTTTTTTGTAATAATAAGCATTGTGTGTGTCTATACACACCATACGCAAACACACACACACACACACACACAAAACACACACACCACACACAATATATATATAATATATATATAAAATTTATATAAAATATATATATATTATATATATATTAATACATAATAACATACATATATATATGTGTATATATATATACATATAATTTATATATATATAATTTTAAAATATAATATTATATATATATTATATATATATATTATAATATATATTATATATTATATATTATATACGCGCCCCCAAACCCACACGTCTTTTCTTCATCACCACTATTGCTCAACAAATAAATAACGCAGATGAAAAACCCAAATATGATATATTATAATTCAAAATATCAATGAGATTTTGATTAGTATTTGCAAAAAAAAAACGTATTCATTATAACTTTCGAAATCTGGGCAAAACTTAATTAAAATGGGCATAATTTCGAAATACAATTTATCCAAAACCCCAAAATAACTTTCCCCGGGTTAATGCGTGAGGCTAGATTCATTTTTCATTTTTTAAACGTGATTTAGCTTTTTCATTTTTTATAATGGAACATGAATTTTTGAAAAATTTTTATTTACAACATACATACTACACCAAGTACTTTTCAACACAGATTTTTTTTTATATGAAGATGTCTGAAAAGTTTTAAAGGGATTTACGGTACAGGGATTAAATGTTTTTCAGTAAGGCTTTTGAAGTCTAGACAGTTATGATAGGGGCAACGTGAAAACTGTTTAAAAGGGAAAAAATTTGAGGGCAAATAGCTGCTGTGATGCGGACGATGTCAGGGTGAACACTTTGAAGAAGTCCCTTGCTGAATTTAGAAAAAGACAGACAGAGTTCAACAGAAACACAAAATTTCCCCGTACGTTTACTAACGTCGGAGAGACGTAGAAGGGGTTTCCCCGGAAATTATATAAAACGTATAGATAAGTACATGTTTGATCTAAAAGTTATAGTTAAAAAACACTTTCTCTAAAGGCATCACAGATTTTTCTGAAGAAATATGAATTACGTAAAAGGCGATAATATACAGTATCATATATCAATAAAAAATTAAAAAGTTTTATTAATTTTATTCTAGACTTACCTCTTTTGGTGATTTACAGTTGAACAAGTCAGAAGTTTTGCAAAAATAAAGGGGTTACGTTAACTTAAATAATCAAAATAGAATTAAGTTGTTTAAAAAAAAAAAATGTGTGTGTGTGTGTGTGTGTGTGTGTGTGTGTGTGTTGTGTGTGTGGTGTGTGTGTGTGTGTGTATGTAATATATATAATATATATATATATATATATATATATATATATATTATTATACATATATGTGTGGGGGTGTGTGTGTGGTGTGATGTGTGGGGTGTGGTGTATATATAATATAATAAAAGTATGCATGCATGTTGTATGTATGTAGGGATGTTTGTTGTATGTCTAGCATTATATTTAAAATTTTATAAAATAAAATATATAGAAGATAGTGATAGTGATAGTAGATAGATAGATAGATGATAGATAGATTATAGATAGATGATAGACAGATAGATAGATAAATATATAGATAGATAGTAGATATAGATATAGATATACAAAAATACATATATATCATAAATACATACAATAAATAGACGATAGATAGGTATATATATATATATATATTAATATAATTAATATATATATATATAGTAGAAAATAGATAGATAGATGATAGATAGATCGATAGATAGATGATAGAAGTAGATAGATAGATAATACATAGATGATAGACAGATAGATAGATAATATATAGATAGATAGTAGATATAGATATAGAATACAAAATTACATTAATCATAAATAATACATATAAATAGAAGAAGATGGGATATATATATATATTATATTTATAATTATATAATATATATTATTATAATATATATATATATATATACAACCATAAATAGAGATAGAAAGATTTGATGTATAAGATATGAAACAAATATAATTATATATACATATTACTACATAAAATAGACAGATGAAGATGATTATATATAGATAGATAGATAGTAGATAGAAGATAGATGAATTAAGATAGATAGATAGATTAGATATAGATATAAATATACATATATATCATAAATTCTAAATTAAAAAGACAGTAGAAGGTATTTTTAATTAATATATTAATATATTATTAATATATATTATATATTATATATATATATTAAAAAATAAAATATATATATAATAATTATATAATATAATATATATATATTTTTATATATATATATATAATATATAATATATAAACACATATATATAGAGATAGAAAGTAGATGGTATAGAATGATTACAAATATAATATATTTACATATATAATAATATAAATAGAAGATAGATGATGATTTAGAGGATTTTTATATATAATATAATAAAATATATATAATATATATATATATACAATATATATATATATAATATATATATGTATATATATTATATATATATATATAATAATATATATATATATAAAAAATCTCCTAATATTAAACTATCTATCTGCTATTTATATGTATGTTTTAGATATATATGATATTGTATACTATATCAATCCATCTATCTTTCTATCTCTTATATATGTGTAATATATATATAACATACCTATCTATCTGTCTATTTTTATGTATGATTTATGTATATATATGTATATTTTTATATCTATATTATATTCCCATCTATCTATATATTATCTACATCTATCTATCTATCTATCTATCTATATAATATCTATCTATCTATCTGTCATTTATATGTATGTATATATGTAATATATTGTATATTTGATACTATATCTATATACATCTATCTTTTTATTTATATATATTTTATGTATTATATATTATAAATTTTTATTATTTAAAAATAAAAAAAATTTTATATATTTATATATATATATATATATATTTTTTTATTTTTAGATTTTTTATGAAATTTTTATTTTTTTTTTCCTTTTTCTATCTTCCCTACTTTTTGTTATTTTATTATTTTATTATTTTTTTAAATTTTTTGTTTTTTTTTTTTTTTTTATTTTTTTTTTTTTTTATTTTTTCTTTTTTTTTTTTAAAAATTTTTTTTTATTTATCTAACTATCTATCTATATATTTATCTATCTATCTGTCTATCTATTTCTATCTATCTATCTATCTAATTTCCTTTATCTA
>NW_023653363.1:0-4946 GCF_015228065.2 Penaeus monodon
TAATAATGATAATACTAACAATAATAATATAAATAGATAATGATAGTGAAATAAACAATAATAATAATAAGTAATAATGTTATGATAATGGTAAAATAATGACAACAGTAATAATATAAGTAATGACAATAGTAATAATAATGATAATAATAATGATAATGCTAACTATGATAATAATAATATAATGATAATGATAATAATAATATAATAATAATAATAATAATAATAATAAAAAGAGTGATAATCACCAAAAAATAATAATGATGATAACAATAATAAATAATAATGATGATAAAAAGGACAACAATAATAATTATGTTAATAAAAGTAATAATGATTATCATAATAACAGAAATAACAACAACAACAACAGAAACAACAACAACAATAATAATAATGATAATAATAATGATGATGATAATAATAATAATGATAATAATAATAATAATAATAATAATGATAATAATAATAATAATAATAATAATAATAATAATAACAATGATAATAATGATAATAATGATTTAATCATGATAGTAGTATTAGTATACACGATAATAGTAATAACGACACATTAAAAAAGTACTTAAAACAATTATATACTTTGTTTCACATTTTCAGATAAAATTGTTCTTCGGAAAATCACCTCTTGAAAATGCACACCTAAAAAGCCCTCTTCGTGTAGGTTACTGGCATTGTATCCCATGATTACGCATCATTAAGAGAGAATAGTCATACCCTTATGTGTGTCGTTAGATTCACTGATGGGTTATCGTCAGAGAGGAAAAGAATACGTGAAATATTAAAATGGACTTTTTTATCAAAACTTATATGTTTTCTCCTGACTGTATTGTTTCAAATTAATTTCCTGTTAATCTATGTACATAAACACATACACACACACAAACACACACACACACACACACACACACACACACACACACACACACACACACATACTCACTCACACATTCACTCTCTCTTACTTACACACATGTAGACACTTGGGCAGAAGGAGAGATAGTGTTACGTCATGATTAAGTGTACATTTCGTTCCAACTAGAAAAATGGTGACTCTTCAGAAAAAAAAGTGATATCCATGTATTTTTTTATGGCATAGAACAGTTTTACCTGCACATTATACAGAATAAGATCAAATTATCGTGTCTTTCATTCAGGTGTACATAATTTGTATCTGTATGTGTCTAGATATCAATACATGATCTAGATACATATAAGCATACATACTGTTATCTAATTATATTCAGACACATCATGTTTAATAATGCATGATAATAATGATAATAATAATAATAATAATAATAATAATAATAATAATAATAATATCAATAATGATAATATTATGATGATGATGATAATAATAATAATAACAATAAACATAATAATAACAATAACAATAATAATAATAATAATAATAGTAATGATGATGATGATAATAACACCAACCAATGAGATGACCACGAGGATAGAAAGCCAGTCTGCTGGCGACAGCAATCCCAATTCTTTCCCAGACTACACCGAAGTCCTTAGGGTCACTGCAGCCACTGCGACATTTCTGCTATCTCTTTTCCAGACATACTGGCACGGAGCACTAGAGGCAGCTTCCATGAGCGCGTCAGTCAACAAAAACCCTCCTTGAGCTGGTGATTTAGCCCAATGTTGCTATTCACAACCAATCAGAAACCAGATTATGGTACGGCCAATCAGAAGTAAGCAGCACACGTGCGTGTACCAATCAGCTTCTAGGTTGAGAGACACTAGTGCAAACGAGCTCTTTTCATTAATTATGCATTATAATTGTGCATTATTAAATCTCATTTTTACTCTCAATGAATATCTTAATATCATTGATAAACTGAAAACACAACTTCCCTTATAAACATTTTTTTTATTAATTGCAGATGCTACGAGAGGTTGGGCTACATGTTGCCAGGATAAAACTTGGAGGAAAAATACCGTAATGTTTACACCATATACATATTTCATCATAATTCGCTTAATAAACAAGGTATGCGAGTCGTAAGTACAAAACAGTTTTCCCAGGAAGTGATCAACATAATAAAAGAAAATCTTATCGTAAAACATATAACAAAATTTAAAACACCTTTGCAATATTCTACACCACCCACTATTTAGTGGTACACTGAATACTAAAAGAATATTGCTACTTCAGTATTTAAAGGGCAGCGTTCGGCATACACCCTTCATTGACATTGACATCTATTCATTTTCCAACAAAAGACACATCTTGCTAATTGGTCTGCGGTACTCTCCGCTCGTAGTTTGAAAACAAGCGTTCTTCACTTGACCATCAGCATCCTTTATCACTTCAAGCACACATCCCAAAGGCCATGAACCTCGAGGTAGTTTGTTGACGAGGTACAGGACGATATCCCGACTTTAGGTTGCACTATTTGATTGTCCACTTATGGCATTCCTGAAGAAGTGGTAGATATTCTTTTGTCCACCTCCTCCAGAAGAGGTCTGTCAGGTGCTGAACTTGCCTCCAACCTCGACGAACATACAGATCACTATGATCAGTATCAGTTATTGGGCCTACTGATCCTTTCAGGGTTAGTAGCATGTTGAGTGTTAATTGTTGGGGGCCATCAGGATCATCAGTGACCCTGGTTAGCGGCCTGCCATTTGCAGTGGCCTCTTTTTTGCTAAATAAGGATGCATAGTGTCAGCTGTCATAACCTATTATTGACACCCGCCACTGAGTACTCGTCAAACCGTGTAAATCTGGCTTTCCCATACTCCGCCAAAGTGCGAAGCATGTGGAGGATTGAACTGCCATATGATACCCTTGAGCAACACGACTTCTGCTTCATTTTCTTGAACTCTTCACAAAGTTCCTTCTCAGCTCCCACAAGGATTGTACCATTGCCATACCGAATAGAGGTGTTTGGGTCTCGCCTGACAATGAATCTTTGAAATGTATTAATATAAGCTTCAGTTTCCACAGACTCCACTACTTCTATGTGGATAGCTCTAGTCACCAAGCAGCCGAATATGACTCTATAACGTTTGAGATGGGACCTGCCTTTCTCAACTAAGAAGGGCCCAAAACAGTCGGTCCCAGTGTGTGTGAAGGGAGGCTTATGAGATGTGATGCAGTCTTCAGGTAGGTCAGCCATCTCTTGTGTCATTGGCTGAGCACTGAGAGTCCTGCACCTCACACAATTCCGGATGACAGAGCGTATTGTGGCCGCTGTGTGCAAGGTTCTTCTGCTTCCATTTCACCCTTAGTTTCACTGCCGTGGAGTTGCTTGGCAGAATTATTGAGTGTCTGGCATCTATACTGACAGTAGAGTGAATGAGTTGTCCTCTCAGTCTGAGAAGTTCATCCTTCTGGCAGGGCTTCAGCTTAACAGCTTGCTGGACTAGCTAACATGAGCCTCATCATTGCTTGAGAGCATCTTGATTTCAGCACCTAATAAGTCCTTTTGGATGAGGCTCCAAATATTATTCTCAAATTCATGTATTTCACTGATGCACAAAACACACTCTAGTCATCTCAGATTTCATTGAAGACTTGAGACCTTGTTTCAGATTTCTGTGGAAACGTCTCACCCAAGCAATACAGTGCACAAGTTTTGTCCAACTCGAGAAGCGGTTGGCAATTTCTATGACGAATGAAGCTGCTGCGGTGACTGTTTTGCAAAACAACGGTGCTTTTACTTCAGAGTCATCTTCTAATGTTCTTTGTCTGACATCATTCGGCAGTATGAGCAACATGTTCTCATTCTCACTGAGAAAGGTCGATCTAGTGATCTAGATTGAAGATACGAGAAAGGTGTCCATGTCAATGCTAAATCTGCAGAGTTGTATGTAGTATCTGCATACATCCAGGCTTCAACAGGTGATAATTCACGGATAAATTTCACCCCGTTTGCCACAAACTTTTGATATCTTGCCTTTTCATTGGAAATACAGAAGTACTGTCAGTCGGGAAGACAGACTGTTCTAAGCTCAAGTCCAGTTCTGATCATAGCTTCTGATCCATACGAGCTGCTACAGTCACAGCAGTTAACTCCAATCTTGGAATAGTCATCCTCTTCAAAGGAGCCACTCTGGTTCTTCCCATTACCAGAGTGGTGTAGACTTCACCAGTGACACTTTCTAGCCTCAAGTACGAGGCAATACCATATCCAAGTTGACCTGCATCAGCGAAATGATGCAACTGGCAGGACTTTACAGGGCCAAATGACAAGGGAGTAAAGCTTCTGGGCAGCTTGAAGGTTATCAAACCATGCCTTTCATGGAAGTCATTACTGACAACACTCCTCTCCGAGTTAGTGGCTTTTCCTTCGGGTTGATCTTGTAGGTAAAATAGTCATTCTCCAGAGACCAATGCATCCCCGTTTTCTCTCCATTGGGAGCTCATCCTTACTCAAGTCGAGAGATGTGTAAATATATATATATATATATATATATATATATATATATATGTGTGTGTGTGTGTGTGTGTGTGTGTGTGTGTGTGTGTGTGTGTGTGTGTGTGTGCACACGCGCGCGCACGCACACACACACACACACACACACACACACACACACACACACACCACACACCACACACACACACACACACACACAAAACACACACACACAAAACACACACACACACACACACCCCCACACCCACACACACACACATATCTAGAAATATATATATATATATATATATATATATATATATATATATATATATATTTGTGTGTTTGTATTATGTATATATGGTACCGGCGTATATATACATGTATGTATGCATTTATGTGTTGTGTTGATGTGCTTTTTATGATCCCTATATGTATGGAACCTACATTCATCATGCATGATCATCATCTGTTATCCAGACATACATATATAACAGCGCAACACAAGGGTGGTCACGGTATAAGATAAAAAAAAATCAGAGGAGAACC
>NW_023653364.1:0-4946 GCF_015228065.2 Penaeus monodon
GGACTTTTCCCCTTTTTACCGGTTTGGGACCCCGGGAAAAACCATTACGATCCATTTTTGGGCCCTTTTGAAGCTGGAAAGGGCCCAAAAGTGAAAAATGAATGGTCCAGGTTTGCGTAGGTCCGGGGGAGAGAGCTAGATCTTGTAAATTTGTAGTACTCATACAAATTGGAATTCTTCATTTCCTCACCCCCCCACCCACCATGGAGTCCAATGAGGGGAAGCTATAGTGGGGGATCAAAATCTCCCAACAGCCACAGGGGTAATGAGGAAATATACGCAGCCACTATTACAGTACTGATGGCAGTCACGGAACCAGTGCGCTACCGACTGAATAGTGTCTGCTTGACCCTAGCCATGTTTGACCAGCCGATTGACTTGACCGGGCCTTGGTCAAGCCACCCGTCTTACTAGAATAAAGGACCAAAGAGGTGTGTTGCTAGCTGCAGGGCACAGCGATGCAGCATCGTTCAACCTCCAGGACTCCTGTCTCCTGGTAATACGGGATGCCACGCACGGCAAACACATGTGGGAAAGTTCTCCCTAGTCCAAGATGGAATGAACCAGGGGTGGCTGCACCAGGAAGCAATTTTGTCTCATCCCCCACTGGTGACCCCTCCAGTATGGGTAGCCCTCTGGTCTGGCTCACCAGATCATTGGGACCTCAAGCCCCCCACCGCGGCAAGGCGGCTTCCGTTAGGGGGGTTGGGGTGCAGAGGCCACCAAACTACACAACAAGGTTGCGCAGCTGGAGGAGAAGTTGATGCTGATCCTCATAGAGGCTGTCTCAGGCCTCAATGCTGCCATACTCTCTAAATTAAAGACCACACACCCCCTCCCTCTTCGGGCGCCAGCCTAGGCAGCCATCCCTCACCCTCTGGAAGGGATGATAGCAGGTCTGGCAGAGGAACCCCTGCACACCAATGTAGCAGAAGTGATGTCACGCCAGCTGACGAAGGTGATGTAAATGTGCTTCAACGTTTGAAGGAAATTAATGATTTGAAAGAACAAAATAATAATTTCATGAAATAGTGATGCTGAGACAGGATATTGAAAAAGATCAAAATGTGTTACATAGGTGCTAAAAGAACAAACAAGGATAATCGATGTCAGACCACCAGAGTGGGCGTGTCAGCACTGGCAGCAGTGATGAACAACATCAGGATCCTGTGACACTGAGTCCAGTGACACAACCAGCTCCCCAGGTGCATCTGGTACAATAACAGAATGGACTGTGCTGAGAAGTGGAACAAAGCTAAGACCAAATGTTTGAAATGGTTAAAAGTACTATTAAGTTTACGACTACCATGTGTAATGAAATCCATAATCATAAAGCTATATGTTTCTTATATGAATCTATAATTCATAATACTAGAGGATGTAACAGCATGAAGTACAAATGCTTATAAGCACTATTCACATATGGATCAAATTCATATCATGGAATATGCGTCGTATTAAGACCAAGCTGAATGACCTTGAGTTTTACACCCGTAAATATAATATTGATGTTATTTGCATGCAAGGACAATTCGCTGCTGCTGCTAAAATGAAAATAGTACTTGCAGTTAAGGGATATTATTCATACGTGAATACAGCCATGACTGGATTGTTGACATATGTGAAGATAACACTGCAACATAGATTATTTTTAAAATCCGAGAACATGGTGTTCAATTTCATCATTTGAAAATTCACACTGCCTCTGGGCTTTTTTTTTCACTATATAATGTATATGCCAGATACTCTAAGTTTTCTTGATAGTTCTCTCCACAATTTTCACAAGCAAGGCACGTTAAGCATGAACGACTTTCAGTGCAAGGCATTGAAGTCGTTCAAGGCATTCACACTTTGGAGACAACCAACATAATAGTAATGGGGGAGTATTTAAGCATTTCATCAATAGTAGATCACTGTAGGTATATGACACAGAAGCATACTCATTTGGGGGGGAGGCAGGTTAGATTATGTATTTGGCAAAAATTTGTTCATTGTAATGTCTGTACTTCACTGGTAAGAAGTTAATGACCACTTTGCAATACAAACAAACTATACTTTAGACATCAACTCAGCCCCTAAATCACCTAGGCTCAGAATAAATTATCCGACCAGGCCTGGAGCATCACTTCAAGGCACGGGTCCTATGACTGATATAGCCCTATGAAATAACTGTTGAAATTTATCTGCCGATCTAATCAAAGTTGTCACTGACTACTATAACATACGGGTCTGTTCACGAAATCTTTCAGAAAAAAGAGGCCCCAGGCCTCCCATGCACCGAGGTGGATCAACGACCCAATTCTGGCCAAGGAACAAAAACCGGTTCAGGAGTTTGCTATCTGTTATAAAGAAAATATGTCATATAATCTGCAGTTTCTTAAAGCCAGCAACGTATGAAGCTCTCACAACGCAGCAGTTTTCACAGTTCACAAGAACAGGCAAATATGCTGCTAGAGCAGTGGGCCAGGCATTCCCAGTTGAACTCGCTTCTACAAGGGATAAAAGATCAACTCAACAAGTCGAAAATAGATAGAAATTTTAATATAGCAGTAGCCTGTGCTGTTACTGACCCCTCCGACTTTGCCGAAATAACCGAGTGGGAATTGAGTAATGTCTTTCTGAAAGGCAAGGCAACCATCCCTGGCGAGGATGGCATTACTTACAGCATCCTGCTCCTCATTGCTCAGGTAGCAGGCTACCCAATTTAACACCTTTATAGATTCAGCCAATCACAAGGAATCCTCCCAAGCTCCTGGACTAAAATCTTAATCATTCCTATATGTAAACCCAATACTAACAAATACAGGCCCATTTCCTTGACCTCCTGCCTGTGCAAAGTACTTGCGAGAATAGTTCTGAACAGACTTGTGTATTGCATAGATGTTATGTTATCCCCCAGACTATATGGATTTCTCCCGGGACGTAACAGCCAACACTGTTTTGCAGAGTATTTACACAACTAAAGCCCAGCATGCAAACTGTATTTCTTTGATCTTCAATCTGCCTTTGATATTGCAAACAGAGAAATTATCCTTGTGCAACTAGTTAGCCTTAGTATTCAGGGAAAACTGTTAACATAGATTCATATGTATCTATCGAATCGATTGCTCAGGGTCTCTTCAGGGGCATTAAGAATACTCATGCAGAAGTATTTGAACTCGGCACACCTCAGGGAGGGTCTCTTCAGGGCATTAAGAATGCTCATACAGAAGTATTTGAACTCGGCACACCTCAGGGAGGGTCTCTTCAGGGGCATTAAGAATGCTCATACAGAAGTATTTGAACTCGGCACACCTCAGGGAGGCATACTTAGTCCCCTGCTATTTAATATCCTAATGCATAGAGTACTAGGCAATGTACCACTTGAGGGCAATAACACCTTTATTTGCTATGCCATTGATATCTGCATTAAATCCTCAGCCAAGTAGAGAATGCAAGAGATTCTAAATATACCTTCAGCAAGGGCTACTGAGTGTGGCTTGATAAACTCAATAAAAAAACAAGGCACTTAAGCCAAAGACAATCCATCTGCCATGGTTTCATATAAATAACAATGAGCTAGATCTCTGCCACCAGCACAAATGCTTCCGGGTGATTTTCAATGATGCAGAGTTCATTAAAAATCTGAAGGAAAGGCTGTGGGAGTGACTGAACACTTGTTGGCAAAGAGCATGGTATCAATCTCAATATTGCGAGACTCTTACGTGTCATACATAAAGTCACAGATTGCCATGCATTGCACCTAGTATTGTTCAAGGAATCAGAGTTGACTTGTTTAGAAATTGTACAAAATGAGGCCATGAGGATCATTGTTGGTGCCCTGAGAACACCAGGATTGTGAATATGAGAACAGAACTTAATTTAATGTCTGTTTATGAAAGAATAATATACATAAATACCATATTTAGTGTCAATACAATTATAGAACTCAAATCCATGGGTACAAATAATGTAAACACTTAGTTATGGGTATGTTCAGCTGAGTTAAGACCTTAACGAGCATCTTGAAACTCTGTCTAATGCATATATACATGCTACACTGACGGATTTGTGCAGTCTGGGAGCAGAGCATGATTGATTGATTGATTATTTCAAGTTATCTAGCGGCGAATACCTTGATAGATGAAATATCAAAATATTCAAAGCTTTAAAAATCTATCAATAAATATCTTAAACATAACAATAGATACTATGTAAAAAAAAATAGATATGCTCTTAATGTATAAAATTATTGCATAAACATGCATAATTAAACCTTATTGAAAATATTAAGTCTCCCTAAGGAAACTAATAAGACCTATGTCATAATCCTCCCCCAATACATTTTTCAGTGTATATGGGGGAGAAAAAGTACATACATCTTTGGTTTGTGAATGTTGCACATCTTTCCACTACATGTGTGATCATTAATGGCTCTTGGCATCCCTCACAAAGTCCTTGACTTTTAGCCATCATCGACCCGTGAGTTAGTTTTGTGTGCCCCATTCTTAGTCTTGTTAATACAACTACTTTTCAGTTGGGATGAATGCTGGTCACCCAACTGCCAAGGTCATCTCTAATCTCTCACAGTTTGTTTCTAGAGGCATGCTTCCATTTTTCACGAAGACAACTCCTGATGCTGGGTTTCGAGGAAAACGAGCATCACAGGGCTGAGCGGCAGCTGTCTTGACCTTTCGATCAGGTCCCTCATTCCCACTGATACCAACGTGTGCTGGCACCCAACATAGTGTTATCTTTTTGCATGTTGACATCAGTGCAAGCCAATCTTGACCCTCCCCCACCACTGGATGTGATGAGTCACAATATATTATAATAGAAAGGTGTGTAAAATCTCTAATCATCTTGACTGCTGCAAGGATGGCATGTAACTCTACAGTGAAGATCAAGGCTGCTCACTGTGCAAAGCCCACACCATTTTCAGATTTCAAACTATCTGATTGCATCTG
>NW_023653365.1:0-20000 GCF_015228065.2 Penaeus monodon
TAAAAATATATATAATAAAAAATTAATTATATTTTATTATAATATATTTTATATTTTTAAATTTTTATTATAAAATATAATACTATATATAAAGCCGCGGTGGCCAAATGGTTAGAGCGTCGGACCAAACGTCACTCGGCAATCTGAGCACCGACCGCCGCGTTTTTCCCTTGGGGCGGAACTTCACCTCGTTTGCCTCCTAGCCACTGGGGGGCCAAAGCCACCCAAGTCAGTACTGGTCACAAGCCCGGATAAAATAGAGAGAATGATTACCTCAAAAGGAAACACCCCCCACTCTCCGTGGAAAGGAACTGGGGACTCTACCACGTACTCACTCCAAGAGCATCACAACATGGAAACTAAAATTAAGTATCATGCTGTGACCACGGCGGCTCAGACATGAACCTACCGTTAAAAGAAAGAAGATATATAAAAATATATATATATATTTTATATATATATATATATATAAAATATATATAATTATAATATATATATGTATATGCATACATATATATATATATTATATATATATTATATATATATATAATATGTATGTATGTATATATATACACATATTTACACGCACACGCACACCCCACACACACGCACACACTACACATACACACACACACAACACAACACCCCACACACACACACCACACACACACACACACACATATTAGATAGATAGTAGATAATTATATATATATATATATGTGTGTTTGTGTTTGTATTAATATATATATATATTATAAAATATTATAATATATATATATTTTATATATATATATTTTTTTATATATATATATATATATATATATATATATATATATATATATAATATATATATATATTATTATATATATATATAATATACATATATGTGTGTGTGTGTGTGTGTGTGTGTGTGTGTGTGTGCATACATGTCTGTATACACACACACACATAAAAATATAAATAAATAAATATATATAAGTATTTTATATATAAAATATATAATATATATATATATTTTTTATTTATATATATATGTATATATATTATATATTATTTATATAATATATATATTTATTTATATATATTATATATATATATATATATATATATTATATATATATATATATGTTATATATATTATTATAAAATATATTATATATATATATATATATATTATTATATATACACATATATATATATATATAAAATATATATTATTATATATATATTATATATTTTAATATATTACATATTTTGTGTGTTTTGTGTGTGTGTGTGTATGACAAAACGTGGGGCGCTCAATAAAGATCTCCTCTGATCCATTTTCCATGGACGTACAGGAATGAAACGTCGTACAGTAAAGGGTAAGTCCGAAGCTTATGCGAAGCTTAGCCTTGCCCGGGCTATGCCCATGAGGGAGCCGGCCCGTGTCGACTAATACCGACTCGGTGTCAGCTGGAGCTGATTCCGGGTGAACCTAGTTCTTACCCGCTGTGGTGCCCAGCCATAACAGTAACCTCCAGGGGACAATTGCAAAATTTTCGCGCCTGGGGCGGGCACGAACTGCCGACCCCTCGGATGAGAGGGCGACAAGTTACCACTGGGACTAGCCTGGAGGCTCGCCCTACAGTTATTAATCTTTCTTTACATAGGTTTCACCAAAGTGACACACTTCTATCGTTTTGTGCAGCTGAGGACTCTTCGCGGAAAGAGGTGAAAGTTGTAATCTCCTGTAATGTAGTATTTTTTTGCTAGGAAATCCTCATCACTACTCCCAAGAAACTATGGTTTCCAAGACTATGACATGACGAGTGTGTGATATGTCCCTTTTGGGTGGTGGTGGGGTCAAAGTGCCTCCATTGTTTTGGGCTGGACCTTCGTTTAGATTTAAATGATGGACCCAAGTTTTATCCGCATAATTTGGCAGACACACGGCTAATGAGCCTTCGAACAATGGACTCGTCCCTGCTTCCCGGATAGGGGTGAGTAGCCTGCAGATGGTCGACATGTTGGGCTAGCTGACGAATAGTAATATGGCAATTTTCCAAATTGGCTGTCCTACTTGGATGGTGTCCTTATCAGGGGGCGCCCTGGAATAGGCGTCATTTCACAGGTCTCTGACCACCTGAACTGGTGATGCTAATGTTTAACAACGTCATATATGGGGCATTCCCCCCCAAAAGTTGTTTCATTTCATCGAGGTTTCTTGTGGTGTGAGGCCATTTGAATATAAAACCTGATCACTGCTCATACTCCACTGGTTTCCATTTTCACACGTCACCGAACATTCACCGCTGTAACAAAACATGTGATGAGTTAAGGACTGGAAATCTACACATGATCTATAGAGATGTTTTATCACATGCATGTAAAAATTTCAGTTTCCTACGAAATGCTGGGTGGGTCAGGGGAAATCTTTAATGAGCGCCCTGCAACCTATGTCTACACGCACACACACACACACACACACCCCCAACACACACACACCCCACACACACAAACACACACACACACATATATACCCTACAGAGCACACACACACACCACCCACCACACATATGTGTTTGTGTATATGTATATAATATATATAATTATTATTATAATATATATATATATATATACACACACATATATACACATATATATACACGCATACACACTCACACACACATATGTGTGTGTGTGTGAGTGTGTATGCGTGTATATATATGTGTATATATGTGTGTGTATATATATATATATATATATATATATATATATATATCTATATTTTATACATATATATATATATATATATAAACTCACACACACACATAATGCCATAATTATAAATATTATTATGTTATTATTATTATGATATTATTGATTTTGGATAGATCCATATTAGCATAACCATGCTTACCTAATGTTTCTTAATGAGGGTTATCTAGTTGTAAGATATCACAAGAATACCATTTAAATTAGTTTTTTATCAGTGCATTCCCATAGCTTGTATATGTGTTTGTGCGTGTGTGTGCTCACCTCTTTACCCCAAAGCATCATCTCATGTTTTCCCCTTTACATGTGTTTTGAGTCGTAAGTACATCGACTACCATTACTGATCACCAAAAAGCCTTTTACAGGGCTGGTGGCAGGGGTGGTCGTTGTGTCCTTTAAGCTCGCAACACGAAAAAGTCTATGAAAACCGCTCAACCCGAAGACCATGTCTACAAAACCACATGAATATACATTTTGGACCTCTTTATTCTTTTCCCTTTCCCCTCTTCTCCATAGATTGTTAAAGCTGTTGGTTTTGTTGGATAAAAGTGTAAGTGACAGCAAATGGCATGTTCTCACACTTTTTCTTCTGACCTTAGGTCGCATTACTGTGTGATCACGGTATGTGGTCAAAAAACATGAATATCGTTCTTAATCCAATTAGTTGATTAATTTCTCTCATTACTAGAGATTTATATTTTTTTCAACTGCAGCGAATTTAATGTGTTCGTGATTTTATCTTTCTCACGTATAACAATCATATCATTTTATTTCTCCTCTCGTAGCGCGTTTTCCATCTTAACATGACACACTTTCTTTTTTCCCCCCTTTCCAGTCAGTTGGGACATGGAAAGGGTCAATAGATGCCGTTTATTCTTTCCCTCTTGACCTGGCCTCCTTTACTGTTCCCATTAATTGGTTGTTTTGTATTGTTTGCACCATAGGAATACACTAGCTTTGCTCATTGGTGACACGTTCTATCGGCAATAGAACGGAGCTCGTAACCGATTTTATGTAATTTATTATTTTGAGTATAGCATAGGATCTCCTCTCATATGCCCGATATAACCCAGAGTTGTGTAAATCATCTAATAGATCTCCACTCTGATGTTCGATAATAGGTACAGGTAAAACGAAGTTATTCATTTCGATCGGCAACTTTCGAGTCGGTGTGACCTGTAGTTACATCTGTCAATTAATGTAGCTACGGTTTAAGCTAGAATCATTATTGGCTTATTAATTACCCCTTTCTCACCCTCTTGAAGTTACTTGCATGTTTTGGGTTACATCCCAAGTGATCATGTGATCCATAGAGAATGTCCAAGCACCCTCACAGATACGCAGAGAGAGCAGCTTATTTATAGATTTTCCTGGCTTGGTATAGCATTGACAGCATTTTGGGTATAGGATCCCCCGTCGGTGAAATCTGACATGCATAGTTAGACATGGCTACCTGGGCAGTTCAGAATTCTGACCCTGAGAAGATTTGCTTGTCAGAAAGCTTGCAAATTTTTTTCATGACACCATTCTTTAATGCGTACATTTTGTTGCATATCATTAAATGCTGAATTCAATGTGGTAGTTGAAATAATTTTTATAGCTAGCATTGCTAATTTTTTCTCGTTTTGTTATACTGATCGTTAATCTTCGTGTTTGTAATGCATTTCGTGTGAGGTCACTCTCACTTTCGTTCTTATTCACGCTCCCTTATCTATTCTCATATCTATCAGAGATGTTTGGGTTAATTCAAGCCAGGTCCAAGCGGATTGCTACTGATGTCTCCCTTTCCTATTTTTCTCTTTATCTTTGTGAAATAAAACACAAAACAAAAAAAAAAAACAAAATAAAGGAAAAACGAACACTAAAAACTGCAAATTGTGTACTTAACACCCCCTCTTCTCCGTGCCTTTCTTTTTCTCTTACTATCTGGCCTTTACATGTATGATCTGGTTTCCCCCCTATATATAGCAGTCGGGCCAACGATAACCGACACGGCACCGAAGGAGGACCCTGCTTTTAGAAACGATCACCCTTAGGATGCTGTGGGTAGGATGTCACTGGAAGATCGCCATAGACCTGTGGACCCGGATGTTTGTCAGATCAGGGATTAAACCGCCCTATGATGTAGTGGAAGGGCGCCGCCTGCCGGGACGCCCATAGATCCAGTGAAGGACCAGGAACTCGCCAGTGCAGGTACCAGTCGCCCCAGGATGCTGTGGAAGGGCACTGCCTGCCTTTGGGGCGCCCGCAATCCAGTCCCAAATCCAGGAGCTTGTCAGTACAGGTATCAAACCCCCCCTGAGATGCCGAAGAGGACGTGGGACGTGAGGACGAGCAGTAGCCGAGAAGCATGTAGACGGAGATCTGCGAGGATGTGGGGATGAGGACGCTTTCTGAGCTGGACCTGGACAAGGACTACGAGGGAAGTATAGACGAATCCGAAATCAAGGAGGACCTGTGGGAGACCTTCGAGGATGTGTGACGTCGATGAGGGATGGATTATACCTGGACCACGAAGAAGAGGAAGCAGGGACAAGCAGCCATGAAGATGCACCAAGAACAATGCACGCGATAACGAGATGAACAGTCAAAGTTAGGTCACCCTTGAGGTAAATCAAGGCGCCTTGAGGGCAAGGCGTGAGTAGGTGGCCGAGCAATATGGAGGGTCATTAAAAGGGAAACCGGTGACCTCACCTTGCTCCCCCCATACTTCCTGCAGCTGTTCCTACATTTGCCCCAACTGCCTCACTTTTCCCTTTCCCAAGCCACATGTTTCATGGACGCTCACTTCTTGTGCCCAAGGTGACCCAGCCTACTCATTTCGTGCCCAGCGACCAACCCTGTTAAGGTCCATTAGACAACAGACCCATGGCTGGGTACCCCATGGCTTTAGGTCAGTTTTAAGAACCATTGACTCATCAAGGATGTAGATGACGATTTTATCTGACCTCGTCTAACCTCGTGCCCATCGCCCGACGTGGTAAGGTCGGGCCAGCCTTCACCCTCCTGGCGGGTTGGCCGGACATGTGACCCCGCTCACCGCTTTACCTAAGGCATCGCTCGTGTGTTCCCCCTTTCTTGTGTGTACTCTTATTAATAAATAGTTAAGCCGTCATACAATTATCACTACCCCTGCTAGCCTTGTACTAGGGTTCATATACTTTTTCAGTTATTTTCGAACTGCGGTAAAATTGAAGACTGCTTTAACTTGTTCTTCCCCTCGCCATATCTCTAACGGTCACGACTACCCCTATGATGAAACTTTCCCTGGTGTGTTCCATCATTCTCCTTCTTCCCCGGGGATTATAAATTCGTAATCTTCATATGCACCTCTTCACGACATCAACCGTCTATTTTCCTCGTATTCCTAGTGATGCAAATTTCTCTTATAACCATCCTTTATAATATTATATATAAATATAATATAAAATTAAATATATATAATATATATAATATAAAAACACACACACACACACACACACCCCAAATATATATATATATAATATATATATATATAATTATATATATATATATATTTTATATATAATATATATATATATGTCATATGTATGTGTTTAATTTTCTCTCTCTCTCTCTCTCTCTCTCTCTCTCTCTCTCCCTCTCTCTCTCTCTCTCTCTCTCTCTCTCTCTCTCTATATATATATATAATATATAAATATCTATAATTTATTATATATATATATATATATAAAATTATACTATGTATATATATATATAATATATTTTATATATAAAATTATTTATATATATATATATATATATATATATATATATATATATATATATATATACTCACACAATATATACATATGTATGTATGTGAGTAAACCTATCAGTGTCTTGGAGTCTCGCCTTCATACCTTTTGAAAGGCATCAGGCGAGATCATGGGTTTACAGTTGACAGGCCAAGTGTCCAACCGGCGGTTACAACCTTTAGACTGGCATGGGCCTGTTACTTGCAAAATCCGGGATCCCCAACTCAGGCTATATGGCCACCTAGCTCGTCTCCCTGTGGACGACCCTGCCCATCGGTTGTCTCTCTACGAGACAACCCTGGGTGGGGACCTGTGGGACGCCCCAGGAGATCATGGCTTGGGCAGCTCGATGAGACCTGTCACGAAGAATTAGAGATGGGCCGTGGGCCTCCCTGGAGACTCACCTCGAGGGATCCTCGTGCTGGAAGCTAAGGGTGGATAGGCCATGCGTCCCCGTCGGTGTTAGCCTCTTGATGATGTTTTATGATAGATACTATATTGTGTGTCGCACACACGCACACGCACACACACACATAGACATATAATTTTACATATATAATACCACACACACACAACACACACACACCACACACACACACAAACACACCCCACACCAACACACACACACACACACGACACACAAAACACACACACACACAAACACAAACACACAACCACAAACACACAACACAAAACACCACAACACACCACACACACACAAAACGCGCACATACACACACACACACACACCCCACACACCACACACACAACACACACATATATATATATATAATATATATATTATATATATATACATATATATATAAAATATATATATATATATATATATAAAATATATATGTATATATATATATATATTTTCTTTCTTTTAACGGTAAAGGTTCATGTCTGAGCCGCCCTGGGCACAGCATAATACTTAATTGTAGTTTTCATGTTGTGATGCTCTTGGAGTGAGTACGTGGTAGGGTCCCCCGTTCCTTTCCACGGAGAGTGCCGGTGGTACCTTTTTTTTTTTTTTTTTTTTTTTAGGTAAACATTCTCTCTATTTTACCGGGCCTTGGGGCCAGCACTGACTTATAATATAAAAATTTTATTATATATAATAAATTTATATATATATAAAAATACATATAATATATTATATAAAATATATATATATATATATTTTATATATATATATATATATATATATATACATACGGATACATATATATACATTTTATATATATATTTTATATATATATATATATATATATATGTATGTATATATGTATATTTATAATATATATATATAAATTTATATATATTGCCACGCCAGTGGGTCTTTGTCTCTGTGCGAAACATGTGTTTACATGAAGGGACCTGGGTAAACATGACGCAGCTGCCTGGGAGCGGAGGAGCGGAGGGAAAAAGCCAAGAGACGCGGTTGGGTGCTGCTCCTGTGAAGACCTCGTGTGTGCCCTTGTGACCTGAGATAAACCTTGTGTTGCCCTGTTATAAGCTGTATTGTGCTGTGTGACATGCTGGTTCCCCCTGTATTGTGCCGATAGAAAAGTGTACGGGTAAATAACTTGTGTAAATAAAGGAAAGACTGTCATTTTGTGTTTACTTCGTGCCCTGCCTCGCGGGCTTGGCGTTGCCTCTCCCGGTATTTTGGGGCGCTGTGGTGTTTTGGTGCCTCTTGGAGCTGTTCAGTGTTTACGACCCTGTGTATAGCACGCCGTTGCCTAGCCCGCCCTTTTTTGGTGGCAGAGACGAGCGCGGAACAAATGTGTCAGAAGTGGGATTTGTGATATTTGATCGTGGAAAAGCGCGATTTATTTCCCAAAAGGCGACCTGGGGGGGAAAATGGGCAAGTGTGGTCAGCTGGAGCTGATTCGGCTGACCTAGTTCTACCCGCTTTGGTGCCCAGCCATAACAGTAACCCTCCAGGTGACAATTGCAAATTCTCGCGCTGGGCGGGCACGAACTGCCGACCCCCGGATGAGAGGGCGGACAAGTTACATGTACTCGCTGGAGGTCGATCGTACCGTTATCATCTTACTTTACATAGGTTTCACCAAAAGTGACACACTTCTACGTTTTGTGCAGCTGAGGACTCTTCGGGAAAGCGGTGATGAAAGGTAATCTCCTGTAATGTAGTATTTTTGCCTAGGAAAGCCATCATCACTACTCCCAAGAGACTATGGTTCCAAGGACTAGAGCATGAAGAGGGTGTGATTATGATCCCTTTTGGGTATGGTGTGAGTCAAAGTGCCTCCATTGTTTTGGCTGGACCTTCGTTCGGATTGAAAATGATGGGACCCAAGTTTTATCCTGCATAATTAGGCAGACACACGGCTAAATATGAGCCTTCGAACAATGGACCGTCCCTGCTCTTGGATAGGGTGAGTAGCCTGCAGATGGTCGACATGGGGCTGAGCTCGACGAATAGTATATGGCCAATTTCCAAATTGGCTGTCTCTGCTGGATGGTGTCCTTATCAGGGGGTCGCCATGGAATAGGCGTCATTACAGGTCTCTGAACCACATGAACTGGTGATGCTAATGTTAACAACGCATATAATGGGGCATTTCCCAAAAGTTTGCTTATTCACCCCCCTAAGGTTTTGTGTGTGAGCCATTCTGAATATAAAAACCCGATCACTGCTCAATACCCACATGTTCCATTTCACAATCAGCCGAACATTCACCGCTGTAAACAGAAAAAATGTGATGAGTTAAGGACTGGAAATCAACACATGATTATGAGATGTGTATCATCATTGATGTGAAATTTCAGTTATACGAAATGCTGGGATGGGGTCAGGGGAATCTTTAATGAGCGCCCTGCATACCTAATGTTACACACACACACACACACACACACTCAACACACACACACACACATACACACACAACACATATATACATACAGATGCCACACACACACAAACACACACAAACACAATGTGTGGTGTGTGAGTGGTAGTGTGTATATATTATGTGTAGATATGGGTATATATATCTATATATATAATATATATATATATTATATAACCACATATATATATATAAACTTACACACACACATTAAGCCTAATTATAAATATTATTATATTATTTATTATTATGGATATTGCACAGTGGGTCTTGTCTCTGTGCGAAACAGTTAGTTTAACATGAAGGGACTGGGCAAACAGTCGCAGCTGGCTGTGAGCGGGGGAGCGGGGAACAAGCCAGGAGACGGAGTTGGTGCTGCCTGTGAAGACCTCGTGTGTGCCTTGTGACCTGAGATAAACTAGGTGTGGCCCTGTTATAAGCTGTATGTGCTGTGTGAAATGCTGGTTTCCCCCCTGTATCGTTCCTATAGAAAGTGTACGGTAAATATACTCGTGTAAATAAAGGAAAACTGACCATGTTGCTGTGTACTTCGGGCCCTGCTCGCCACTTGGCGTTTTCATAGCCTGGTGTCTGGGACGCTGTTGTGTTCGGTGCTCGTGGGCTGTTCATGTTCACGACCCTGTATATAACACGCAGTCTGCCTAGCCTGCATTGTGTTGGTTGCAGAGAGGCACAGCCCAGAGCAGCAGAGCAGAGCCAGCAGAGAGCAGAGACAGCAGAGAGACCGTAGCTCAGAGGAGAGAGACCGAGACAGAGACCCAGAGCAGACCAGAGAAGAGCAGAGAATGCGAGACAGAGAAGAGAAAGGGAGACAGAGAAGAGCAGCCAGACAAGAGACAAGAGAGAGCAGAGATAGCCAGACCAGGAAGAGCACCAGAAGACAGAGAACAGAGACACCAGAGCAGAGAGTCAGAGAACAGGGCAGAGACAGAGAAGAAGAGACCCCAGCCCCAGAGCAGAAGAGCAGGAGCCAGAGAGCAGACAGCACCAGCAGTAGGACAGCACGAGACAGAGAGACAGCCCAGAGACAAGAGACAGAGCAGACAGCAGAGAGAGAGACCAGAGAGAGCAGAAGACAGAGACAGAGAGAGAGGCAGAGAAGAGAAGAGACACACCAGGAGACAGAGAGAAGAGAAGAGAGACTCAGAGCACAGAGACCGCCAGCCAGGCAGCAAGAGAGACCAGAGCAAGCCAGCAGAGAGAACAGAGAAGGGGGAAAAGTGGAGCCAGAGCCAGAGAGACAGAGTCCAGAGAGAGAGAGCCCAGAGACAGAGAGAAGCCAGAGCAGGAGAGAGCAGAGACAGAGACCAGACAGAGCAGAGAGACCCCAGAGAGCAGAGCAGAGACCAGCCAGAGAGAGACAGAGAGCGACAGAGCAGCAGAGAAGCAGCCAGAGACACAAGAAGAGAACCGAGAGCAGCAGACGCCAGAGACAGAGACAGCAGAGAGACAGAGCCATGACAGAGACACAGCTAGAGAAGCCACCAGAGCAGAGAGAGAAGATACCAGAGACCAGCAGAGCCCAAGAAGCAGAGAGCAGCAGAGCCAGGAGAAGAGAGGATCAGAGAAGAGCACAGCAGAGAGAGAGCCAGCCAGCGAACAAGAGGAAGAGCAGCAGAGAAGCAGCAGAGAGACCAGAGCCCAAGAGACAGGAGACAGCATAGAGCCCAGAGCAGCAGAGAGGAAGAGAGGACACAGAGCCCCATAGAAGCAGCAGCAGCGGAGACAGAGCGTCAGAGGAGAGAGCAGAGCCAGAGCCCCGCAGAGAAGAGACCCAGATCGCAGAGAGAAGAGAGAGAGAGCAGAGACCAGCAGAGAGAAGAGAGCAGAGACAGAGAGCCAAGAGACACAGCAAGAGACCCAGAGCCAGAGACACAACAGAGCCAAGCCAAGACAGACAGAGCAGCAAGAGAGACCAGAAAGCGCAGGAGCAGAGACAGAAGAGAGACAGAGAGCAGAGACAGCAGCAGAGAAGAGAGACCTGGCAGGGTGGCAGAGCAGCAGAGACATGAGACCACAGAGACCAGCAGATGCAGAGAGACAGACCAGCAGAGACAGAGACAGACCAGAGAACAAGAGAGCCCCAGACAGGCCAGAGAAGAGACCCAGCGAGACCAGGAGCAGAGACCAGGAGCCAGAGCAGCAGAGAGCCCAGTGAAGAGAGAGACAGAGCAGAGAGAGAGCAGAGCCAGACACAGCAGCCAGAGTCCAGCAGCCAGACCAGAGAGACAGTACAAGAGAAGCGAGAAACGGGAGGGGAGAACACCAGAGAGGCACGAGACCAGACAAGAGAGCCGAGAGAAGAGAGGCCCCATAGAAGCAGCACAGGCCAGAGAAGAGACAAGAGACAGCCAGCACAGCGAGCAGAGAGACACCAGAAGATACAAGAGACAGGCAGAGAGACTCGGAGAGAGAGAGCAGAGACACGGCAGCAGCAGAGAGCCAGAGAAGATGCAGTAGCAGCCAGAGCCAGCAGGAACAGAGAGAAAGAGAAATGAGACAGCAGAGCAGAGCAGAGCAGCCCCCAGCAAGACAGAGCAGCCCAGAGGACCAGACAGAGAAGAGACCCCGAGCAGAGCCAGGAGAGCTAGAAGAGCAGAGCAGCAACAGAGCCAGAGAAGAGACCCGAGAAGACGCCCAGAGAGAGAGCAGAGGCAGAGACAAGAGAGGAGAGGAGAGAAGAGACAGAGCCAGCAGAGACAGAGCAGCAGACAGGAGCCAGAGCCAGAGAGACAGAGCAGAGACAGAAGCAGCACCCGCCAAGCAGAGACAGAGTAAGCAGAACCCCAGACCAGACAGAGAGACAGCACAGAGAAGAGAGCGAGCAGAGAAGCAGAGCAGCCAGACCAGAGAGCAGACAGACCAGAGTCAGAGTCAGAGACCAGTCCAGAGACAGAGAGTAGAGAGCCCAGGCAGAGAGAGAGAAGAGACAGAGCCAGAGCAGGAGAGACCCCAGAGAGAAGACAGCAGGAGACGAGAGCCCAGAAGAGAAGAAGAGAGACAGAGCAGAGTACAGCAGAGACCCCCAGGAGGAGCAGAGAGAGAGAGAGAGGACCCAGCAGCAGCAGAGAGAGAGACCATGAGAGAGCAGACCAAAGCAGCAGAGATGCCCAGCAGCAGCGAGAAAGAGACCAGACATGAGCCAGAGCAGCAGAGACAGCCGAGACAGACCCAGAGACAGAGAGAGAGGAGCAAGAGACAAGAGAAGCCAGAGAGACAGACAGACCCCAGCGAAGAGAAAGACAGAGAGAGACCAGCGAGAGAGATGACAGAAGAGCAGCAGAGGACAGGAGAGACGAGAGCGAAGAGAGGACGAGGCGGTCGGCGTATACAAATGGTGTCAGAGTGGGGGATTTGTGTTTGATCAGTTGAGACGCTCCGATTATCATGTGGTCAAAAGAATGGCGCCAGCCATGAGGGAGAAGAGGCTATGATTGAGGCAGGCCCGAGTGAGGTAAGCCCCTGAGCCATATGACCTGATCATTGCCAGTGCTGGACGGTAGAGGGAGTGAAATGGCACAAAGGGCAGAAGAGCAGGTATACAGAGGGACACACGAGCAGGCGCACCATCTCGTCGCGATGCAGGCAAGGAAGGCACGAGGAACAGTTTGCCACTGTTGAGGTTGCTACAGAGCAATCTCGCATCTGCGAAGATGGAAACTCAGCAGTAACGACGAAGGCCTGCAATACGTGAAGAGTTGAAACTGATGGAGGAGGTGCAGACTCTGAAGGCGAGGTTCAGGGCCTGAGGGAGAGTGAAGGAGGAAAGGCGGCGTCAACGAGGTAGTAACGTGGGCAAGGGAGAAGGCAGACAAGGTTCTTGCAACGATCAGCCAGAGTGTCAGATTTACCGGGGTCTGCCCTGGGGGTCCTGTGCAGGAAACCCCCGGGCTCGCAAGCGTCGTGCGGAGCCAGTGATCGCGCAGAAGCGGGGACCATCGGAACCGCTCCCTGGGAATAGGTGGCGGGCAAACTCGGACCCGGTCAAACCACCGCGTTGCCTCCCTCACCCCCTTCCTCACCCCGTGCGTGTTAGTCACGGCACGGATTATCCACCCGCAGCCCCTCGTGCCCCCAGACATTCTGTGAGGCGGTAAGACAGATGTAGTTACGATGGAAGGTGGCCTGGGAGGCATATGTTGGCCAATTTGAAATGCGGCATCTGCCCAGGCTGGAGCCAGTGAAGAGAAGGCCCTGCAGCTGGTAACAGCTGCTAAGGGGGCCCGCGGGGAAGTGTTTGGGCATCTGCCGGCCATCCAACATGCCCTCGTACACCAGCGTAGCAGAGGCTTTGTGAAAACGCCCGTTTCGGGCACCACCACCAGGCCGAGGTAATATCGGCCACTGGAAGAATCGGACTCGTGAGAGTGGCGAGACACTGTTCCAGCTGGCGCATGATGTGAGGGCGGCTGGAAGAGGTCGTACCTGCGGCGCGGAAGATATGATCCGTGGTCCTGGGCCATGGTTCTTTGTTGACGCTTACAGGACAGCAGCTGCAAATCTACGTCAAGGCAGGCAACCTGAGGACCTGCAGGTCGGCGCTGGTGAGGGCCTTGGAGTTCGAGGCCTTCCGAAGCAACGAGTGGCCTTAGGGCCAGACGCTCAAGCCCCGCCGTGCCCTCCAGGGGCCGGAAGGCTAAAGTGGAGAAAAGCATTGAGGAAGGTGATCCCGAGAACTTTCCAAGGCTTGTGTTGAGGCTGCGGAGAGGGAGGGCACAGACGTAGTCAGTGTCCAGAGGGGAGCGGAGAACACTCCTCTCAACGGATGATTCTGATGCCTTCCCGCAGTGCTGCAAGAGACTGTGGCACAGGTATGGTCAACATCCGAGCGCATGTCTAAGGCAAAGAAGTGTTACAGGCTGACAAACTCGGTACAGGCTGGAGAAGGGGCCGAAACCCAGCCGTCTCTGTCCTCGGGCCGATACTAGGGTAAGCTGCCATCGAACCCGCACGAGCAGGTGGAAGGCTCAATAGATGGGAAGCCATGCCGACTGACAGTGGCCCACCGGGGCTGAGAAGACCCTAGTGCGGCCGATATGTTGGCCACTATGCGACTGTCCAGACGCACCACAGAGACTGTGTGGTGTCACGGGGCATTCGTGTTGCAGCTCAAGGGGCCAGTGGAGCCGTATGGCCTGTGGGCAGCACGGCGGCGGCTGCCCGGTGTATGTGGCGATCTGGACGGAGCATGCTTGGCTGGGCCTTGGAATACCTGCCGCAGAGTAAGGAGTGTTGTCGACCTTAGGACGGAAGCTGGTGAGGTTGCACGGTGAAGAAGGTATGCCATTGCTTCCAGAGGTTGGCTGTTGCAAGAGGTAGTTACAGCTGAGGCGACTGCACCTTGCAACCAGGACAGAGCTAGAATCCGGGTTTGTCGATGAAGAGTGATGCGTGATAGAGGGTCGGGAGCCCAACCAAAAACTGCAGCTGGCTGATGTGCCGTAGCGTTGGGCGGAGCCTTGTTGGACCAGGGAGGGTGAGTTCAGTGTTGGTCAGCTAACTTCTCCGATAAGGCACAGCAGTGCCAGCTGGGCAAAGCAGGTCATTGTAAGGAAGTGGAGCATCCAGAAGAGTCGTCGGGGAGCAAGGAGTTGGTTGTGTGGGGGCGTTGCTGACTCTCGAGGACTTCGCGCCGCACGGCTGTGGCGTATCAATGGGCCAGGAAGCTACTCCTGGGGCCATGGTGAAAAGGAAGATGAAGTTAGCCACAAAGTAGCGGCGATGACGACGTGGAGACGCGACCAATGATGAGGACGAGCATTTGGCGGTGAGGCGATGCAGCAGATGTCAATGATGACCATGAGCCAGTCTTGGGACAGGAGTACCCTCTGGGTGCCACTGCCAATCTACGCCGCCACACCTCATCAGAGAGCCCCAGCGAGAGGGAGAAAGCCGCGCTGGATGAAAGATTTTGTGTTTCTGAGAACTAATTTCAATTCGGTTACTTTGTGAAAGAATTTTGTCTGTTCTTGAGGACTAATTTATTAAAAATTTCTGTAGTTGTTTTCAGGTTTAGGTATGTCAGACAGACGGGTCGTAGGCTTGATGGGGGGGGATAGTGCTACGCCAGTGGGTCTTTGTCTCTGGTGCGAAAAATGTGTTTAAATGAAGGGGAACCTGGTCAAAAACATGTCGCAGCTGGCTGTGAGCGGTGGGAGGGGCGGAGGAGACAAGCCAGGAGACGGAGTAGGGTGATGCTCCTGTGAAGACAAGTGTGTGCCCTTGTGACTGAGATAAACCTAGTGTTGCCCTGTATAAGCTGTATGTGCTGTGTGACCTGCTGGTTCCCCCCTGTATTGTCTCTATAAGAAAAGTGTACGGGTAATAACTGTGTAAATAAGAAAGGACTTTCATTTTGTGTTTACTTCGTGCCCTGCCTAGCACTGGCGTTTCCTTATCCTGGGTCTGTTCTGGGACGCTGTGGGTTCGGTGCATCTAGGAGCTGTTCAGTGTTTCACGACCATGTATAAAACACGCCGTCCTGCCGAGCCTGCCTTGTGTTGGTGGCAGAGAGACGAGGCTGTCGCGTAACAAATATATTGATTTTGGATAGATCCATTTTAGCATAACCATGCTTACGAATGTTTCTAATGCGGGTTATTCTAGTTGTAAGATATCACAGAATCATTTAAAATTAGTTTTGTATCAGTGCATCACATAGTTGTATATGTGTGTGCGTGTGGTGTCACCTCTTTACCCTAAAGCATCATCTTCATGTTTCCCCTTTTACATGTGGGTGAGGTCGTAAGTACATCGACTTACCATTACTAGATAACCAAACAGCCTCTTACAGACTGGTGGCAGGGGGTCGTGTGTCCTTAAGCTCGCAACACGGAACGTCTATGAAAACCGCTCACCGAAGACCATGTTACAAAACCACATGATAACATTTGGGACCTCTTTTATCTTTTCCTTTCTTCTTCTCCCATAGATGTTGTTAAGCTGTTGGTTTGTTGATAAAGTGCTAAGGACAGCAAATGGCATGTTTCGCACACTGTTCTTCTGACCTTAGGTCTGCATTACTGTGTGATCACGGTAGTGTCAACAAACATGAATATCATTCATTAATCAATTAGTTGATTAATTTCTCTCATACTAGCGATTATATTGTTTCAACTGCAGCGAATTTAATGTGTCGTGATTATCTTTTCTCAGTATAACAATCATATCTTTATTTCACTCTCGTAGCGCGTTTTTTCCATCTTAACATGACTACACCTTTCTTTTCCTTTCCAGTCAGTGGACATGGAAAGGGCAATAGAGACCGTTTATTCTTTCCCTCTTGACCTGGCCCTCACTGTACTGTTCCATTAATGGTTGTTGTAATTGTTTGCACCATAGGAATACACATAAGCTTGACTCATTGGTGAACGTTCTATCGGCGATTAGAACGGAGCTCGAACACGATTTTATGTAAATTATTTTTTGAGTCTTAGCATAGGTCGCCTCTCATATGCCCGAATAACCCAGAGTGTGAAAGCACTAATAGCTCCCACTCTGATGTTCGAGAATAGGTACCAGGTAAAACGAAGTTATTCATTCGAAGTCGGCAACTTTCGCGTCGGGTGACCTGTAGTTACATATGTCAATAATGTAGGACTATCACGTTTAAGCTAGAACATTATTGCTGATTAATTACACCTTTCTCACCTCTTGAAGTTACTGCATGTTGGGTACATCCAAGTGATCATGCGATCCATTGAGATATGTCACAAGCGGCCAATCACAGATACGCAGAAGAGGCCAGGTATTTTAGCGTTCCGCGGCTTGGATAGCATGTACAGCATTTTGGGTATAGGATCCTCCCGTCGGGAAAATTGAATGCCTAGTTAGACATGGCTACCTCGGCAGTTCAGAATTCTGACCGAGACGATTTGCTTGTAGAAGCTTGCAAAATATTTTTTTCATGGGTACACCATTCATTAATGCGTACATTATGTTGCATACATTAATGGCTGAATTCAATGTGGTAGTTGAAATAAGTATATAAGCCTAGCATTGCTAATTTATCCAGTTTTGTTATCTGACATATCTTCGTGTTTGTAATGGCATTTCTGTGTGAGGTCACTCTCACTGTCGTCTCTGATTCACCTCCCTTATCTATCTCACTATCTATCAGAGATGAGTTGATGTTCAAGGACAGTCCATGCGGATTGCTACTGAATGCTCCCTCTCCCATTTTCTCTTATCTTTGTGGAAATAAAAACACACAAACAAAAAAAAGACAAAAAAATAGGAAAAAAACGAAACACAAAAACTGCAAATGTGTGTATAACACCCCCTCTTCTCCGATGCCTTCTTTCTCATTACTATCTGGCCTTACATGTATGATCTGTTCCCCGCTATATATAGCAGCGGGACCAACGATAACCGACCACGGCACTGAAGGTAGGACCGCTGTAAGAACGGTCACCTTAGGAGCTGGGGGTAGGATGTCACTGGAAAGATAGCAATAGCTGTGGACCGGAATGTCGTCAGATAAGGTATAAGCCGCCTATGATGTAGTGGAAGGGCGCGACGGCCGGGACGCCATAGTTCGTGAAGGACAGGAATCTCGCCAGTGCAGGGTATCAGTGCCCCGGGACCCCACTGTGGAAGGGCACTGCCTGCATGGACGCCTCAGATCCAGTCACTAAGGAGCTTGTCAGTACAGGTATCACCCGCCCTGAGATGCCGAAGAGAAGTAGGACGTGAGGACGAAGCATGTAGCCGAGACGCAATGTAGACGAGATCTGCGAGGATGTGGGGATGAGACGCTGCCGAGCTGGACCTGGACAAGGACTACGAGGAAGTATAGACGAATCCGGAAACAAGGAGGACCTGGGGCGACCTTCGAGGATGTGTGACGCGATGAGGATGGATTATACGGACGCGAAGAAGGAAGACAGGGACACGCAGCCATGAGATGCACCAAGAACAATGCACGCCGATAACGAGATGACACAGTCAAAGTTAGGTCACCATTGAGGTAATCTAAGGCGCCTTGAGGGCAAGGCCGTGAGTAGCTGGCTCAGAGCAATAATGGAGGGTCAAACAAACGGAACCGGTGACTCTCACTCGCTCCCCCCATACTTCCTGCCAGATGTTCCTACATTGCCCCAAATGCATCACTATTCCAATTCCAAGCCACATGTTCAGTGGACGCTCACTTCTTGTGCCCAAGGGGACCCAGCCTACTCATTTCGTGCCACGCCCAACGTGTTAAGGGTCCATTAGACAACCAGACCACATGGCTGGCTACAAATGGCTTAGGTCGAAGTTAAGAACCATTGACTCATCAAGGATGTAGATGACGATTTTATCTGACATCGTCTACTCGTGCCATACGCCCGACGTGGGTAAGGCGGTCACAGCTTTCACCTTATGGCGGATGGCGGACATGGGACCCCCGCTCACCGCTTACTAAGGCATCGTCTCGTGGTTCCCCTTACTGTGTGTACTCTTATTAATAAATATTTAAGCCGTAGACAATTATCATACCCCTGCTAGCCATTGTACTAGGGTCATATACTTTTACAGTATTTTCGAAACTGCGGTCAAAGTTGGAAGACTGCTTCTAACTTGTTCTTCCTCGACCAGTATCTCTAACGTCGACGACTATCCCATGATGAAAACTTCACTGGGTGGGGTTCCATCATCTCCTTCTTCCCTGGATTAATATAATTCGTTAATATTCATATGCAACTCTTCACGACATCAACCGTCATTTCCTCGTAATCCTAGTGATGCAAAGTTCTCTATAACCATACTTTATATATATATATATATTAGTATATATTATATAATAATTATATCTATATATATATATATATATACCTACAACATATATACATATGTATGTATGTGAGTAAACGCTATCAGTGTCTTGGAGTCTCGCCTTCATGCCTTTTGTAAGGCATCAGGCGAATCATGGGATTACAGTTGACAGTACCAAAGTGTCCAACCGGCCGTTACACCGTGAGACTGGAATGGGGACTGTTACTTGAAATCTCGGGATCGCCAATTCAGGATATATGGCCCACCTAGTCGTCTCTCATCTGTGGACGGACCCTGCCCATCAGTGTGTCTCTTTCCTACGAGACAAACGGGGGAGGCGACCTGTGGGACGACCCAGGAAGACATGGGCTTGGGCAGCTCGATGAGACCTGTCACGAAGAATAGAATGAGGCCGGGGGCCTCCTGGAGACCACCTCGAGGGATCTCGTGGCTGGAAGCTAAGTGTGGATTGAGGCCATGCGTCCCCGTCGGTGTTAGCCTCTTGATGAGTTGATGATAGATTAATAATATGTGTGCGCACACCCGCACACGCACACCACACAAGAGATATTATATATACATCGATACAGACACACACACACACACACACACACATACAACACACACCACACACACACACACACACACACACACTACACACACACAACACGACACACACACACACATCACACACACACAATACACACAAACACACACACCCACACACACACACACACCCACACAAAACAAACCAAAAACACCAAACCACAAACACACACACACATACACCCGCACACACACATCACAA
>NW_023653365.1:32500-38547 GCF_015228065.2 Penaeus monodon
TAGATTCTTGTATGGGCACGACGTGTTTCTGAAAATGCCTTTGGAATTCTTGCCTCCAAATTCAGAGTGTTGCTGCAACCAATTGCCTCGAAGCCAGAATTTGTAAAAAACATAATTTTTACAACTGTAATGCTGCACAATTTCCTGTGAGTCAAGAGTGGGAAGCCTGTCCTACATGAAATGCTCATGAGGGAAGATCATGAAAAAGGTATTTTGATTCCAGGTGATTTGAAGGTACTACCAAATGCCATGGAAAACCTCCAGCCAACAGTACGTGTCCACTCACATGAAGCTAAACGTGTAAGACACTTTCAAGGACTATTTTGTAACTATGGCTTCCGTTTCTTGGATAGAGAGGATGGCTAATTTACAATGAAATTGGATTTAATATGTATGTGTATGTCATGTTAATGTTACACATTTCAGCCATGTAAATAGTGTATTTTGTGTTCATTGCATATTATCTTCAGTATTTGTGGTTTGTTGTTGATACTTTCAAAAAGGAAACCCCCCTGTAAAAAATTTCCAAAATAAAATGCATGAGACCTCCGG
This sequence comes from Penaeus monodon, assembly GCF_015228065.2. NCBI lineage: Eukaryota > Metazoa > Arthropoda > Malacostraca > Decapoda > Penaeidae > Penaeus > Penaeus monodon. The sequence continues at coordinate 33,053 of NW_023653365.1, forward strand.
GGTTTAAATGGGGCCTGTTTTTGGGTTTCAAAGATGTTAGGGACGTCCTTAGGATACTTTTTAAACTTGCCATAGGGTTTCCCCCCCCCCCCCCCCCCCCCCCCCCCCCCCCCCCCCCCCCCCCCCCCCCCCCCCCCCCCCCCCCCCCAAAAAAAAAAAAAAAAAAAAAAAAAAAAAAAAAAAAAAAAAAAAAAAAAAAAAAAAAAAAAAAAAAAAAAAAAAAAAAAAAAAAAAAAAAAAAAAAAAAAAAAAAAAAAAAATGAATTACATGATTGATTAATAGGAGGAACCTCGTGTAATTTTCCAATTTTCCTGGCCATTTGATTTTTTTTATTTTCTGTATTATTTTAGATTTGTGGTTTGTTTTATCATTCAAGTAATTTTTATTTTAGAAAACATCATACACACCATAGGTGTTTAAATATATTGTCTTCCTGTCGGAGTACATACTGGGAGTTTAAAATTTTATTTTTTTTTATAAGGAAAGGAATAAGAAGAAAAATATTTTTTCAGGTATATTTTAAAAATATGTTAAAAGAAATTTTTTTAAACCTTTTCAAAACTTCTTTTTCAAACACACATATTTGACTTAAAAGAAATTGCCCAAAAATATTTAAGTAAAAACTTTATAAACTCAAAACCTTAATTTTTTTTCCAAAATCAAGGTACCAATAACCATAAGAAAACTTAATTTTTAAAACGTTCTCAAATTGGACAAGAAATTTACAAAACCAAAAACAAAAAAACCAAAAAAACCACCAAACCATAACACCCTCACACACACCACACCACAAAGAAAAAAAACACTTTCAAGGAAAATTTGTAAAGGTCTTTCTTGGATGAAGGATTTTTTTGAATGTGTTTTATTTTGACAAATTTCCTTTTCAATGGGAATAGTTTATTTTGTTTCACAAAAATTTCAATTTGTGTGTTTGGGTTTTATATTAAATTTTTACCCCTAAGAACTTTTTCAAAATAAAACTCCATTCTTAAGATATTTTTTTTTGCCTTTTTTCCTACTGAAGAGTTTCTTTTTTGGTTTTGAAAAAATTTCACATTTCATAGGAAAAGGTTTTGCCAAATTTAATATTCACAACTTAGGAAAAGAAAAGACCACATTTTAAAGGGGTGAAAAAAACAAAAGAAATGTATAATTTACAGGTACTGCTTTTATTCGTTTTGGGCATATTTAAACCACCCAAACCCAAAAAAACACACCAAACAAACCACAAACCACCACAAAACCCAAACCAAAAAAAATCCCATTCCAAAATTAGTATTTTCTCAAGTTTTTCTTAAAATTTGATTTTTGGAAAAATTAGTTTAAAAATTCGTTTTAAAATATTGGGCTGTGTCTGGTATGTTTTGTTTTTTTGTTGTTCGTGGTTTGGGGTTTGGGGGTTGTTCGCCATTGTGGGTGGTTTTTTCGTTTTTGTTGCCTTATTGCGGTTTGGCTTTAATTTAGATTTATAAATATATAATTATATAGATTAAACATATTTTAATATAAAAGGGTATTAATTATTTTTTATTTTGGATTTAATTAGAAAGAAATCAAAACCCCAATAAAAAAAATTTCTTCATATATTAGATAATTTTTAATATAAATTATATTTTTTAAATTTTAAAATAATTCCCAAAACTTATAATAAAAATTTCCATTTTAAATAGTATTTTTTTTTTTTGGGTTTTGTTTTTTTTTGGGGGTTCTTTTTGCGGTTCGTTGGGGTTTTTCTTATCTATATCCCAAAAAAAAAAAAACAAAAAAAAAACAAAACCAAAACACACAAAAATATATATAATTATAAGATATATATATATATTTTATATTTATAATATATATAATATAAATATAATTATATATATATACAAAAACAATACAAATAATATTTAAATATATTAATATATATATAAAACAATAATATAAAATACATATGTTATATACATATAAAAGATATATACTTATATATAAAATATAATAGTACATATAAATAATAATATAAAAACAAAAAACAAACCCACAAAAACAAACAAAAAAAAAACATATAATAATACATAAAATATATATATATTTTACATAATATATACATATACAGATATATATATATATATATACATATATATAACAATACAGATATATTTTATATATTATATATATATTATATACATAAAAGATATATATAACATATACAGTTTATAATATATATATAATAATCATATAATATACATAACAATATATATTAATATATATATATATATAGTATATATATATATATAGATAATATATATACATATACAATATTTACTATAAAAATATACATAAAATATACATATACAGATATATAAAATATATATATATATATAAAATATTAAATATACAGATATATATATATATATTATATATATACATATAGATACATATACAGATATTTTATATATATAAATACATATATATACATATACAGATATATAATATATTATATTATACATAAAAAAACATAAAAACAATATATATAATAGTATATATATATAATATATATATATATACCCCAAAATATATAAATATACAGTGTAATAGATTATATATATATATAATATATATATATATTATATATACATATATATACACATAAATAAAAAAATATAGTATACATATATTAAAATTATATTATATAATAAATTATATAATATTTATGTATGTATATGTATGTGTAAATATATGTGTGTGTGTGTGTGTGTGTGTGTACCACACCACCCCACACACCACCCCACACACACACACACAACACACACACACACACACACACATATTTTATGTATACATATATATACACATATATATATAAATATATATAAAATATATTTTAATATATAATTATAATATATATTTTAATATATTATATGTATTGAACAATCCAGCTTGTAGTACAGGCAGTACAATGTAGGGGTACCCACATGAAAAAGTAAGTTTTAAGATGTCTGGGGGAAGCAGCGGAATAATTACATGTAATGAAAGTTAGCTTATTTTAAAGCTCATAAATTAGTATTATCATATATCTTGGGGTTTGGGAAATTTGCAGCTTTTATTTCTACATTTATAATTTTATGAATTATTGTATATTTTTGAATTAGTAGTTATTATGCAGTTGATTAGTATTCTTTATTATTTATGTTTACGTTCATTTTCATTATAATGAATTGTTGATATATTCAAGATATGTTTTCATTTCCATTTTAGATTATCTTCTCATTGTAGGGTTTTTTCAATTGAACAATATTGCACACGTTTAATTATTTCATTAATTATATTTATACATAACACAACGCACAAAATTATAATGCCAATAACGTCACTTATTTCCTCTTATGTTTCACCTCATACCCTAACACAAAAAAATAAGAAAGTATATACTTCACCAGAATACTTTAGGAGTAACGATAAGGTTCAAGATGTTCAAAAACTCTAATTTTCAAAATTAGTCCACCGTGTACCCGTGTACCTGGGAGAGTGAAGCAATGACCGCTCAGTCGAGACTCCTGTTTTCAGTCCACGTCGCCCCCCAGGTAGACTGCTGGGCCCCCCGCTTCGGAACATCGGGTTCGCGAATCCTCATACTCGACGCACACTAGTTTCGAACACGCTTTTTTTTATCACTTTGGTACGCACAGGCCGTGAATTTTAGGAGATTGTAAAAATATAATATATATATATATATATATATATATATATATATATATATATATATTGTGTGTGTGTGTGTGTGTGTGTGTGTGTGTGTGTGTGTGTGTGTGTGTGTGTGTGTGATTATAATATCATCTTCCTACATCAATAAAAAAATATAATCAATATTCTACAGTTTTGTTCAACTAGCCCACATTTACAAAATGTGTATAGTATTGAAGAAAATGCTTACCATATTGTTCTGATGTATTTCAAAGCTAGGTGTGTTGGTATTTATTTCATAAATTGGCTGCAAGAACGAGCATGCAGATAAAAATCTCACCAGAGCACTAGGTGTGTTTCCAATTTTTCTTAACAGTTTTTGATAGTTGCTTCTTAGATACTGATTTTTTTTCATACAAAATTTTGAAATAAAATAATTATTTTATCATATGGCTTACTGTTGCATACCATTACGAAAATGATATTTTACTTTTATTTAAGATTTACCTATATTTTAGATTAGAAATATGAGATAACAATAACAGCATCAGGAAAAGTGAAATATGTCTACCTATAGAGAGTTGATGTGCGTAGCTCGGGTATTCATGACGGAGTTCATTGCTTATTTCATCCATTAATGTTCTTTTCATATTCCTCCTTTTATAATCCTTATGGCTGGTGTTCCACAGCGGCTCTTTGGCTCTCACTTTATCTAATAAGGCGTAAATAACTTCCGAAGAGAAGTCCATGTTTTTGGCGTGTCGGAGTGGATTGATGTTTATGTTCGTTAGTCAAATGAATGTTTATCTGAAATATCTATAAACATTTAATGAGACATCACTGATCGATGCAATATATTTTTTTTTTTTATATATATATATATATATATTATATAATATATATGTTATATATATGTATATATATATATATGTGGTGGTGTGTGTGTTTTGTGTGGGTGTGTGTGTTGTGTGTGGTATGAAAATTAAATGTGATATATGGGACAATTACAATTATAGTCATTAATATATGTGTGTGGTGTGTGAGGGAGGAGTGAGTGAGGAGTGAGGGGAGGAGTGTGTGTGTGTGTGTGTGTGTGTGTGTGTGTGTGTGTGTGTGAATGGTAAAACAATCAACTGTGTTGATAATATGGTAAAAAAAATCCACAATGCACCCAACTGAATTATTTAAAAAGAGACAGCAGTTTCGAAATCCTCCTGATTCCATCTCCAGGTCTGAAGGTGAAGGGGTGTATAAAAGACAGAAAGGAAGCAATGCGGTGAACACGGGGCAGGTGAATGGAAGTGTAGGGAGGTCAGCCCAAATCGAAGTATCAGGCAGTCTATGCGATGGGTGGACGGCATAAGGGAGAAAGCAGGGGACGTGGAAAGCGAGGAGACTGTCGGCAGGAGAAGAGCCGCTGTTCAAGTTAAAATTAGGCAGCGGGCATGGACATCAGTGGAAGGGAAGAAAATACGCAAAGCTGACCAATCCATCTGATGGCATATGTTGCACTGATGGCAGAAGAGGGTGTTGTTGTGTCCCCGGGATACATCATATTAGGTGAGAAGAGCTTGGGAGATGCCAATGTTCGCCAAAAAACTGCTACACAGGAAAAAAGGAACCATAGGTGCCCATTGAATAAGAGAGGCTGTTGGACCAGATTTGGGAAAAGAGTACCTGGCAAAGATAGTCTGCGGTTTGGAGGGTGTAGAGGGCAACGAGAGGTAGATCTCATTAGGGAGGTTTGGACAGGCAGGAGAATTCTTTTGAGAGGAGTATGGTAGAAGGGCACACGCCCCGAAAAAACACTCCAATTGGATGACAGTTTTGC
>NW_023653365.1:41147-46147 GCF_015228065.2 Penaeus monodon
CAGGGCGGGTGATACCTGTACTGACAAGCTCCTGGAGTTGACTGGATCTGCGGGCGTCCAGGCAGGCAGTGCCCTTCCACAGCATCCTGGGGCAACTGGTACCTGCACTGGCGAGTTCCTGGTCCTTCACTGGATCTATGGGCGTCCCGGCAGGCGGCGCCCTTCCACTACATCATAGGGCGGCTTAATACCTGATCTGACGAACATCCGGGTCCACAGGTCTATGGCGATCTTCCAGTGACATCCTACCCACAGCATCCTAAGGTGATCGTTTCTACAGCAGGGTCCTCCTTCAGTGCCGTGTCGGTTATCGTTGGTCCGACTGCTATATATAGTCGGGGAACCAGATCATACATGTAAAGGCCAGATAGTAAGAGAAAAAGAAAGGCATCGGAGAAGAGGGGGTGTTAAGTACACACATTTGCAGTTTTTAGTGTTCGTTTTCCTTTATTTTCGTCTTTTTATGTTTTGTGTTTTATTTCACAAAGAAGAGAAAATGGGAGAGGGAGACATCAGTAGCAATCCGCATGGACCTGTCTTGAACTAACAATCATCTCTGATAGATATGAGAATAGATAAGGGAGCGTGAATAAGAACGAAAGTGAGAGTGACCTCACACAGAAATGCATTACAAACACGAAGATTAATGATCAGTATAACAAAACTGAGATAAATTAGCAATGCTAGCTATATAAAATTATTTCAACTACCACATTGAATTCAGCATTTAATGATATGCAACAAAATGTACGCATTAATGAATGGTGTCATGAAAAAATATTTGCAAGCTTTCTAACAAGCAAATCTTCTCGGGGTCAGAATTCTGAACTGCCGAGGTAGCCATGTCTAACTATGCATGTCAGATTTCACCGACGGGAGGATCCTATACCCAAATGCTGTACAATGCTATACCAAGCCAGGAAAATCTATAAATAACCTGCTCTCTTCTGCGTATCTGTGATGGGCGCTTGTGACATTCTCAATGGATCACATGATCACTTGGGATGTACCCAAAACATGCAAGTAACTTCAAGAGGGTGAGAAAGGTGTAATTAATAAGCCAATAATGATTCTAGCTTAAACCGTAGTCCTACATTAATTGACAGATGTAACTACAGGTCACACCGACTCGAAAGTTGCCGATCGAATGAATAACTTCGTTTTACCTGTACCTATTATCGAACATCAGAGTGGAGAGCTATTAGGTGCTTTACACAACTCTGGGTTATATCGGGCATATGAGAGGAGATCCTATGCTATACTCAAAATAATAAATTTACATAAAATCGTGTTACGAGCTCCGTTCTATCGCCGATAGAACGTGTCACCAATGAGCAAAGCTATGTGTATTCCTATGGTGCAAACAATTACAAACAACCAATTAATGGGAACAGTAAAAGTGAGGCCAGGTCAAGAGGGAAAGAATAAACGGTCATCTATTGACCCTTTCCATGTCCCAACTGACTGGAAGGGAAAAAGAAAGTGTAGTCATGTTAAGATGGGAAAACGCGCTACGAGAGGAGAAATAAATGATATGATTGTTATACGTGAGAAAGATAAAATCACGAACACATTAAATTCGCTGCAGTTGAAACAATATAAATCTCTAGTAATGAGAGAAATTAATCAACTAATTGATTAATGAATGATATTCATGTTTGTTGACCACATACCGTGATCACACAGTAATGCGACCTAAGGTCAGAAGAACAGTGTGAGAACATGCCATTTGCTGTCACTTAGCACTTTTATCCAACAAAACCAACAGCTTAACACATCTATGGGAGAAGAAGAAAGGGAAAAGAATAAAGAGGTCCAAAATGTATATTCATGTGGTTTTGTAGACATGGTCTTCGGGTTGAGCGGTTTTCATAGACTGTTCGTGTTGCGAGCTTAAAGGACACAACGACCACCCTGCCACCAGTCTGTAAAAGGCTGTTGGTGATCAGTAATGGTAGTCGATGTACTTACGACTCACAACACATGTAAAGGGGAAAACATGAGATGATGCTTTAGGGTAAAGAGGTGAGCACACACACGCACAAACACATATACAAGCTATGGTGAATGCACTGATAAAAAACTAATTTAAATGGTATTCTTGTGATATCTTACAACTAGATAACCCTCATTAAGAAACATTAGGTAAGCATGGTTATGCTAAAATGGATCTATCCAAAATCAATAATATTGTTACGCCGACCGCCTCGTCTCTCTGCCACCAACACAAGGCAGGCTAGGCAGACGGCGTGTTATATACAGGGTCGTGAACACTGAACAGCTCCAAGAGGCACCGAACACCACAGCGTCCCAGAACACCAGGAGAGGAAACGCCAAGTGGCGAGGCAGGGCACGAAGTAAACACAAAATGACAGTCTTTCCTTTATTTACACAAGTTATTTACCCGTACACTTTTCTATAGGCACAATACAGGGGGGAAACCAGCATGTCACACAGCACAATACAGCTTATAACAGGGCAACACTAGGTTTATCTCAGGTCACAAGGGCACACACGAGGTCTTCACAGGAGCAGCACCCAACTCCGTCTCCTGGCTTGTTCCTCCGCTCCCCGCTCACAGCCAGCTGCGACATGTTTGCCCAGGTCCCTTCATGTAAACACATGTTTCGCACAGAGACAAAGACCCACTGGCGTAGCACTATCCCCCCCTATCAAGCAGACGACCCGTCTGCTCTGACATACCTAAACCTGAAACAAACTACAGAAAATTTAAATAAAATTAGTCCTCAAGAACAAACAAAATTCTTTCAAACTAAAGTAACCGTAATTGAAAATTAGTTCTCAGAAACACAAAAATCTTTCATCCAGCGCGGCTTTCTTCGCTCTCGCTGGGGTCTCTCTGGAGGAGGTGTGGGCGGCGGTAGATTGGCAGTGGCACCCAGAGGGGTATCTCCTGTCCCAAGACCTGGCTCATGGTCACCATTGACATCTGCTGCATCGCCCTCACCGTCCAAATGCTCGTCCTCATCTCGGTCAGCGTCTGCCACGTCCTCATCGCCGCTACTGGGGCTAACTTCATCTTCTTTTTCACCATGGCCCCAGGAGTAGCTTCCTGGCCCATGGTAACGCCACAGCCGGTGCGCCAAGTCCTCGAGGAAGTCAGGCAACGCCCCCACACCAACCAACTCCTTGCTCCCCGACGACTCTTCTGGATGCTCCACTTCCTCACAAGTGCCCTGCTTTGCACCAGCTGGCACCTTCTGGGCCTTATCGGAGAAGTTAGCTACCAACACTGTAACTAACCCCTCCCCTGGTCCAACAAGGCTCCGCCCAACTGCTACGCCATCAGCCAGCTGCAAGTTTTGGTTGGGCTCCACGAGGCCCTCTACTCCACGCATCACTCTTGACAGTCGACACCGGATTCTAGACTCTGTCCTGGGGGCAAGGTGCAGTCGCTCAGCTGTAACTACCTCTGCACAGCCAACCTCTGGAAGCAAGGGCACCTCTTCACCGTGCACCCTCACCAGCTTCCGTCCAAGGTCGACACACGCCTTACTCTGCGTCAGGTAGTCAAGGCCCAGCAAGCAGTGCTCGTCCAGATCGGCCACATACACCGGCAGCCGCCGCACCGTGCTGCCCACGCCAATACGAGCCTCCACTGGCCCCTTGAGCTGCACACAATGCCCCGTGACACCACACAGTCTCTGTGGTGCGTCTGGAAGTCGCATAGTGGCCAACATATCAGGCCGCACTAGGGTCTTCTCAGCCCCAGTGTCCACTGTCAGGCGGCATGGCTTCCCATCTATTGAGCCTTCCACCTGCATCGTGCTGGTTCGATGGCAGCTTACCCTAGTCGGGGCCCAGGAACCGAGGACGGCTGGGTTTCGGCCCCCTTCTCCAGCCTGTCCGAGTTTTTCGCCTGTACCACTTCCTTTGCCTTAGGACATGCGCTCGGATGGTGACCATACCTGCCACAGTCCTTGCAGCACTGCTGGAAGGCATCAGAATCCATCCGGTTGAGAGGACGTGTTCTCCGCTCCCTCTGACACTGACTACGTCTGTGCCCTACCTCTCCGCAGCCCCAACACAAGCCTTGGAAAGTTCTCGGGCTCACCTTCCTCAATGCTATTTTCTCCACTTTAGCCTTCCGGCCCCGGAGGTCACGGCGGGGCTGAGCGGCTGGCCCTAGGCCACTCGTTGCCTTCAGGAAGGCCTCGAACTCCAAGGCCCTCACCAGCGCCACCTGCAGGTCCTCAGGGTGTGCCTGCTTGACGTAGATTTGCAGCTGCTGGTCCTGTAAAGCGTCAACAAAGAAATCATGGGCCAGGACCACGATCATCTCTTCCGCAGCCGCAGGGTACGACCTCCTTACCAGCGCCTCCACATCTGCGCCAGCTGGGACAGTGTCTCGCCACGCTCACGAGTCCGCTTCTTCAAGTGGGCCCGATATACCTCGGCCTGGTGGTGGTGCCCGAAACGGCGTTTCAAAGCCTCTGCCACGCTGGTGTAAGAGGCATGTTGGGATGCCGGCAGATGCCCAAACACTTCCACCGCGGGGCCCCTTAGCGCTGTTACCAGCTGCAGGGCCTTCTCTTCCTGGCTCCAGCCCTGGGCAGATGCCAGCATTTCAAATTGGGCAACATATGCCTCCCAGGCCACCTTCCCATCGTACTCAGCTGGCTTACGCCTCACAGAATGTCTGGAGGCCGAGGGGCTGCAGGGTGGAGAATGCGTGCCGTGAACTAACACGCCCGGGGGGGAGGAAGGGGGTGAGGGAGGCAACGAGGTGGGTTGACCGGGTCCGAGTTTGCCGCCACCTATTCCCAAGGGAGCGGTTCCGATGGGTCCCCAGCCTTCTGCAGCGATCACTGGCTCCGACACGACGCTGCGAGGCCCGGGGGTTTCCTGCCACAGACCCCAGGCAGACCCCGGTAAATCTGACACTCTGGCATCTGTTGCCAGAACCTTGTCTGCCTTCTCCGCTTGCAACGTTACTACCTCGTGACGCCGCCTTTCCTCCTTCACTTCCTCCCTCAGGC
>NW_023653365.1:51147-53748 GCF_015228065.2 Penaeus monodon
GGCAGGCAACGCCCGTCCACTACACTGGGACGGCTTAACACCTTTTCTGACGAAAATCTTGGTCCGCGGGCCTATGGCGATCTTCGATGACGTCCTTCCCACGGCATCCTAAGGTGACCGGAACTGTAGCAGGTTCTCCTTCGGTGGCCGTGCCGGTCCGACTGCAATACATAGTCGGGAGCCAGATCATACACATAAGGGCCAGAGTAAGAGAAAAGAAAGGCAACAGAGAAGAGGGGGTGTTATCTACCTCTTGCCGGTTATTTATGAAATTTGCGGATTTTAATGTTGGTTTTAATTTATTTTCGCCTTTTTTTTCATTTTGTGTTTTACTTTCACAAAGATAAAGAAGAAAATAGAAGAGGGAGACGTCAGTAGCGGTCCGCAAAGACCTGACTTGAACTACCCACCGTCTCTGATAGATATGAGAATAGATAAGGGAACGACATCGGCGATCCGCGAAGATCTATTTGAACCATAGTCGTCACACAGATAAGAAGTAGATATAACTTGTACATTATGTACGAACCACTTGTCACAACAGACACGTGTATGTGTGTGTGAGTGACAGCTAGCGTTAACGAGAGGGAAAGTGAGAGTGTCCTCTCACAGAGAATGAATCACAAACACCAATATTAGCGTTCACTATAACAAAACTGAAGTAAATTAGCAATGCTAGCTATTTAAGATTATTTCAACTACCACATTGAATTCAACATATAATGATATGCGACAGAATGTACGCATGAATGAATGGTGACATGAAAAAATATTCGCCAATTTTTTATCAAGCAAATCTTCTCGGGGTCAGAAATCTGAACTGCCGAGGTACATGTCTAGCTTTGCACGTCAGACTTCAATAAAACTCAATAAAGGGGGGGATCCTATACCGAAGGATATATAAATTTTCACGAATCACACAAATGCTTGGGGAGTACCCAAAACATGCAAGCGACTTCAAGAGGGTGAGAAAGGTGTGATTAATAAGCGAATAATGATTCTAGCTTAAACCCTAGGCCTACATTAATTAACGGACGTAACCGCGGGTCACACCGACTCAAAGGGAGCCGAACGAACGAATAACTCCGGTTTATTGTACCTACTCTCGAACGACGGAGCTCAGATCTATTAGGCGTTTACGCAACCCCGGGGCAATATCGGGCAATTCTGTGCACTATGATATGGGGGAAGATCCTACGCTATATTCAAATAATACAATTTAATGAAATTATGTTACATGCTTCGCTCTAGCGCCGATAGAACGTGTCACCAAAAAGCAATGTAACAATGCTATGGTTAATTCCCAAGGCGTCAACAAAAATAACAAGCAAAATACAGGGAACCACGCATTCATCAGACCCATCCCACGTCGCCACCGACCGGGAAAAGAGAAAGTGAGGTCAGGTCAAGACAGGAAAATAACCTTTTTCTAATCCAAAGTGACCGCAAGGGAAAGAAAAGGTACGATCAGATCGGGGCGTGGGGAGGAAAAATGATATGATATTCGTGATAAGATAAAATCACGAACGCGTTAAATTCGTTGCAGTTGAAACAATATAAATATCTAAAAACGAGAGAAATTTATTAATTACTTAAGTAACGAACGATATTCATGTTTATTGGTTGCATACTTGATCACACGGAAATGCAATCTGAGGTGGAAGAATAGTGGAGAACGTGCCATTTGCTGTCATTAGCACCTTTTAACCCAACAAAAAACAACGGCTTAACACATGTATGGGAGAAGAAGGGGAAAGAAATAAGAAAGGGGGCCCAAACGTGTACTTACGCGCTTTTTTCTTAGCCATGTCTTGAAGCGGTCGAGCGGAATTCCTCCGAAGGTTTGCGTTCATGCTGCGAGCCGGAAGGACGCAGCACCACCCCGCCACCAGATTGTAAAAGGCATTCATCCTTAGTACAATGGTGAACAGAGGGTAGTTTTTACTTATTAAAGAGCTTGACTCTTTATATCTGAGAGTTGGCACACAGTATAAAACACGACATGTTTAGTTATACGGGTAATCGGGCCGCGCGGAGGGCACGGTCAGCCCACCCGAAGGGAGGCGAGAGCTGACCTTAGCGCGGTGGTAGCTAGACACGAACTCTCCAAGGCCTTGCTTGAGATTTGCGAAGTTCTGGCTTCGCCCCGGGCCTTTCACTTATGGCCCGGGCCCAAGGCTCCAAGGCCTAGGTCATTCTCGGTATAAGTAGTGACCGTTCCAGCTGGAGGAGCGGTAGCAGCAGCAGCAGCTGCAGGAAGCATGGGGGGGGGGGGGAGCGAGGTGAGGTCACTGGCTCCGTCTGCTACACTGATTGCTCCACGTGGAAAAAGCCACGTGGTCCACTGGTACCCGAAATAGAATTAACCACATCCTGTAGAATTATCCACATCCTATAGTGTGTGTGTGTGTGGTGTGTGTGTGTGTGTGTGTGTGTGTGTGTGTGTGTGTGTGTGTATGTGTGTGTGTGTGTGTGTATAATGTGTGTATATATATATATATATATATATATATATATATATATATATATATATATGTATATATATGTATATATATATATGTATGTATATACATATATACATATATGCAATATATACACACA
>NW_023653365.1:53848-58848 GCF_015228065.2 Penaeus monodon
AATCCGCCATGAGGGTAAGGCTGACCGACTTACACGTCGGCGATGGGCACGAGGTTAGACGAGGTCAGATAAAATCGTCATCTACATCCTTGATGAGTCAATGGTTCTTAACTCGACCTAAAGCCTGTGGTAGCCAGCCATGTGGTCTGTTGTCTAATGGACCTTAACACGTTGGTCGCTGGGCACGAAATGAGTAGGCTGGGTCACCCTTGGGCACAAGAAGTGAGCGTCCACTGAACATGTGGCTTGGAAGGAATAGTGAGGCAGTTGGGGCAAATGTAGGAACAGCTGCAGGAAGTATGGGGGGAGCGAGGTGAGGTCACCGGTTCCGTTTGTTAATGACCCTCCATATTGCTCGGCCAGCTACTCACGCCTTGCCCTCAAGGCGCCTTAGATTTACCTCAAGGGTGACCTAACTTTGACTGTTCATCTCGTTATCGCGTGCATTGTTCTTGGTGCATCTTCATGGCTGCTTGTCCCTGTCTTCCTCTTCTTCGGGTCCAGGTATAATCCATCCCTCATCGACGTCCACACATCCTCGAAGGTCTCCCACAGGTCCTCCTTGATTTCGGATTCGTCTATACTTCCTCGTAGTCCTTGTCCAGGTCCAGCTCAGCAGCGTCCTCATCCCCACATCCTCGCAGATCTCGTCTACATGCTTCTCGGCTACATGCTCGTCCTCACGTCCTCACGTCCTCTTCGGCATCTCAGGGCGGGTGATACCTGTACTGACAAGCTCCTGGAGTTGACTGGATCTGCGGGCGTCCAGGCAGGCAGTGCCCTTCCACAGCGTCCTGGGGCAACTGGTACCTGCACTGGCGAGTTCCTGGTCCTTCACTGGATCTATGGGCGTCCCGGCAGGCGGCGCCCTTCCACTACATCATAGGGCGGCTTAATACCTGATCTGACGAACATCCGGGTCCACAGGTCTATGGCGATCTTCCAGTGACATCCTACCCACAGCATCCTAAGGTGACCGTTTCTACAGCAGGGTCCTCCTTCAGTGCCGTGTCGGTTATCGTTGGTCCGACTGCTATATATAGTCGGGGAACCAGATCATACATGTAAAGGCCAGATAGTAAGAGAAAAAGAAAGGCATCGGAGAAGAGGGGGTGTTAAGTACACACATTTGCAGTTTTTAGTGTTCGTTTTTCCTTTATTTTTGTCTTTTTTTTTGTTTTGTGTTTTATTTCACAAAGATAAAGAGGAAAATGGGAGAGGGAGACATCAGTAGCAATCCGCATGGACCTGTCTTGAACTAACAATCATCTCTGATAGATATGAGAATAGATAAGGGAGCGTGAATAAGAACGAAAGTGAGAGTGACCTCACACAGAAATGCATTACAAACACGAAGATTAATGATCAGTATAACAAAACTGAGATAAATTAGCAATGCTAGCTATATAAAATTATTTCAACTACCACATTGAATTCAGCATTTAATGATATGCAACAAAATGTACGCATTAATGAATGGTGTCATGAAAAAATATTTGCAAGCTTTCTGACAAGCAAATCTTCTCAGGGTCAGAATTCTGAACTGCCGAGGTAGCCATGTCTAACTATGCATGTCAGATTTCACCGACGGGAGGATCCTATACCCAAAATGCTGTACAATGCTATACCAAGCCAGGAAAATCTATAAATAACCTGCTCTCTTCTGCGTATCTGTGATGGGCGCTTGTGACATTCTCAATGGATCACATGATCACTTGGGATGTACCCAAAACATGCAAGTAACTTCAAGAGGGTGAGAAAGGTGTAATTAATAAGCCAATAATGATTCTAGCTTAAACCGTAGTCCTACATTAATTGACAGATGTAACTACAGGTCACACCGACTCGAAAGTTGCCGATCGAATGAATAACTTCGTTTTACCTGTACCTATTATCGAACATCAGAGTGGAGAGCTATTAGGTGCTTTACACAACTCTGGGTTATATCGGGCATATGAGAGGAGATCCTATGCTATACTCAAAATAATAAATTTACATAAAATCGTGTTACGAGCTCCGTTCTATCGCCGATAGAACGTGTCACCAATGAGCAAAGCTATGTGTATTCCTATGGTGCAAACAATTACAAACAACCAATTAATGGGAACAGTAAAAGTGAGGCCAGGTCAAGAGGGAAAGAATAAACGGTCATCTATTGACCCTTTCCATGTCCCAACTGACTGGAAGGGAAAAAGAAAGTGTAGTCATGTTAAGATGGGAAAACGCGCTACGAGAGGAGAAATAAATGATATGATTGTTATACGTGAGAAAGATAAAATCACGAACACATTAAATTCGCTGCAGTTGAAACAATATAAATCTCTAGTAATGAGAGAAATTAATCAACTAATTGATTAATGAATGATATTCGTGTTTGTTTACCATATACCGTGATCACACAGTAATGCGACCTAAGGTCAGAAGAATAGTGTGAGAACATGCCATTTGCTGTCACTTAGCACTTTTATCCAACAAAACCAACAGCTTAACACATCTATGGGAGAAGAAGAAAGGGAAAAGAATAAAGAGGTCCAAAATGTATATTCATGTGGTTTTGTAGACATGGTCTTCGGGTTGAGCGGTTTTCATAGACTGTTCGTGTTGCGAGCTTAAAGGACACAACGACCACCCTGCCACCAGTCTGTAAAAGGCTGTTGGTGAACAGTAATGGTAGTTGATGTACTTACGACTCACAACACATCTAAAGGGAACACATGAGATGATGCTTTAGGGTAAAGAGGTGAGCACACACACGCACAAACACATATACAAGCTATGGTGAATGCACTGATAAAAAACTAATTTAAATGGTATTCTTGTGATATCTTACAACTAGATAACCCTCATTAAGAAACATTAGGTAAGCATGGTTATGCTAAAATGGATCTATCCAAAATCAATAATATTGTTACGCCGACCGCCTCGTCTCTCTGCCACCAACACAAGGCAGGCTAGGCAGACGGCGTGTTATATACAGGGTCGTGAACACTGAACAGCTCCAAGAGGCACCGAACACCACAGCGTCCCAGAACACCAGGAGAGGAAACGCCAAGTGGCGAGGCAGGGCACGAAGTAAACACAAAATGACAGTCTTTCCTTTATTTACACAGTTATTTACCCGTACACTTTTCTATAGGCACAATACAGGGGGGAAACCAGCATGTCACACAGCACAATACAGCTTATAACAGGGCAACACAAGGTTTATCTCAGGTCACAAGGGCACACACGAGGTCTTCACAGGAGCAGCACCCAACTCCGTCTCCTGGCTTGTTCCTCCGCTCCCCCGCTCACAGCCAGCTGCGACATGTTTGCCCAGGTCCCTTCATGTAAACACATGTTTCGCACAGAGACAAAGACCCACTGGCGTAGCACTATCCCCCCTATCAAGCAGACGACCCGTCTGCTCTGACATACCTAAACCTGAAACAAACTACAGAAAATTTAAATAAAATTAGTCCTCAAGAACAAACAAAATTCTTTCAAACTAAAGTAACCGTAATTGAAAATTAGTTCTCAGAAACACAAAAATCTTTCATCCAGCGCGGCTTTCTTCGCTCTCGCTGGGTCTCTCTGGAGGAGGTGTGGGCGGCGGTAGATTGGCAGTGGCACCCAGAGGGGTATCTCCTGTCCCAAGACCTGGCTCATGGTCACCATTGACATCTGCTGCATCGCCCTCACCGTCCAAATGCTCGTCCTCATCTTGGTCAGCGTCTGCCACGTCCTCATCGCCGCTACTGGGGCTAACTTCATCTTCTTTTTCACCATGGCCCCAGGAGTAGCTTCCTGGCCCATGGTAACGCCACAGCCGGTGCGCCAAGTCCTCGAGGAAGTCAGGCAACGCCCCCACACCAACCAACTCCTTGCTCTCCGACGACTCTTCTGGATGCTCCACTTCCTCACAAGTGCCCTGCTTTGCACCAGCTGGCACCTTCTGGGCCTTATCGGAGAAGTTAGCTACCAACACTGTAACTAACCCCTCCCCTGGTCCAACAAGGCTCCGCCCAACTGCTACGCCATCAGCCAGCTGCAAGTTTTGGTTGGGCTCCACGAGGCCCTCTACTCCACGCATCACTCTTGACAGTCGACACCGGATTCTAGACTCTGTCCTGGGGCAAGGTGCAGTCGCTCAGCTGTAACTACCTCTGCACAGCCAACCTCTGGAAGCAAGGGCACCTCTTCACCGTGCACCCTCACCAGCTTCCGTCCAAGGTCGACACACGCCTTACTCTGCGTCAGGTAGTCAAGGCCCAGCAAGCAGTGCTCGTCCAGATCGGCCACATACACCGGCAGCCGCCGCACCGTGCTGCCCACGCCAATACGAGCCTCCACTGGCCCCTTGAGCTGCACACAATGCCCCGTGACACCACACAGTCTCTGTGGTGCGTCTGGAAGTCGCATAGTGGCCAACATATCAGGCCGCACTAGGGTCTTCTCAGCCCCAGTGTCCACTGTCAGGCGGCATGGCTTCCCATCTATTGAGCCTTCCACCTGCATCGTGCTGGTTCGATGGCAGCTTACCCTAGTCGGGGCCCAGGAACCGAGGACGGCTGGTTTCGGCCCCCTTCTCCAGCCTGTCCGAGTTTTTCGCCTGTACCACTTCCTTTGCCTTAGGACATGCGCTCGGATGGTGACCATACCTGCCACAGTCCTTGCAGCACTGCTGGAAGGCATCAGAATCCATCCGGTTGAGAGGACGTGTTCTCCGCTCCCTCTGACACTGACTACGTCTGTGCCCTACCTCTCCGCAGCCCCAACACAAGCCTTGGAAAGTTCTCGGGCTCACCTTCCTCAATGCTATTTTCTCCACTTTAGCCTTCCGGCCCCGGAGGTCACGGCGGGCTGAGCAGCTGGCCCTAGGCCACTCGTTGCCTTCAGGAAGGCCTCGAACTCCAAGGCCCTCACCAGCGCCACCTGCAGGTCCTCAGGGTGTGCCTGCTTGACGTAGATTTGCAGCTGCTGGTCCTGTAAAGCGTCAACAAAGAAATCATGGGCCAGGA
>NW_023653365.1:64709-72209 GCF_015228065.2 Penaeus monodon
TATATGGCAAAAAAAACATTTTTTAAAAAAAACACACAACACCACACACACCCACACACACACACCCACATTATATATATATATATATATATATATATAATATATTTTATAAAATATATATATATTTAAATATACACACCATACATATGTGTCCATATATAAATATATAACCGCATATGTTTATATATATATATATATATATATAATATATTATATTATATATATATATTTTATATATAAAAGGGTTGTTGTTTGTGTGTGTGTTGTTGTGTGTTGTGTGTGTGTGTGTGTCATATATTATATATTATATATATATTATATTATTATATTATATATATTATACATATATATACGCTTTGTATATATTAAAATTATATATATATAATATATTTTATATATATATATATATATATATATATATTATATATATATATGTACTTATATATAAGCATTTATCTATCTATCTACCTATCTACCTTATCTATCAACTATCTATTATCTATCTATCATCTATTTTACTATCTATCTATCTACTATTATTATTACCTATCTACTATCTATCTATCTATCTATCTATCTATCTATCTATCTATCTATATATAAAATATATATATAATGTGTGTGGTATGTATGTTATGTTACTTATATATGAAGCATATATTATAATTAATATTAATATATATATATATATATATATAATACCAAATGATATTTTATATATAAAATACAACACACCATTATTTAATTATATATATATATATATATATAAAATATATTTTAAAATATATATATATATATATATATATTCATTATCATCATCTCAGCCTAAATCAATTCACTGCTGGATGTAGGCATTTTCCAATATTTTCCTCCCTTATCTATCTTGCGATTTTTTTTTCCCCAGTCTTGGCCCCCATATTTCGTTATTTTGTCACCCCATTTTGTCACTGGTCTGGCTCTTAGCCTCTTAAGGCATTCGTCTCCTTTTTCTGATACCCTTTCCGTTCCATTCTGCTTCTGTAAGGTATCTGTGGAGTTGGCCTCTCATAAATGCATTGTGGAAGTGATGATGCCCGTGAAGCGGTCGAGAGAAAAAGGGCCCTTTGAATGGGTGGGCCCTGTTTACCCATAAAGAAAAGGTATATCTGGGTTCCCTTATAAGCCTCAAGGAAGTGTGGGCGTCTTGAGGTAGAGTGGTGATGCTTAATCACCCTATCATATGCCAAAGTTAGCTATTCACAACGCAGCTTTCACAAAATAAGGCAAATCATGAGGTCAATACAACCTTTTTCTCTGATTTTCCACTGTACGATCCATGAGTACACACAGACAAACGTTCGGTCTTAGTGTCGTAAATTCAGCAGAATTAATAAGATCATTGTCCTTAAGTAGTGGGCAGGATTTTTGAGGTTTCCAGGAAACAAACTTAACCCCACAATACTTATTTCGATGAAATTGAACAAAAGTTGACTAAAATTGTGGTAAAAGACTAAAACAAAATAAAACTGAACCAAAACAAAATTTTAAATAAAACATGTAAAAGACTAAAAAACAAAATAAAATAAAATTAGCAAGATTCACAAAATATTAGTAAAAGCTTAACCTGAAAATTTAAATTAAATGATCAAATATAAAATACTACAAAAAAAATAAAAAAACAGAAAAAAAAAAAAAATTAAATGAAATGAATAACAAAATAAGAACAAAGACTACAGGAAATGAGATAAAGAAAATAAAAAAAATCTATGACGGTCCAGCAAAAAAAAAAAAAACTCGTAATAACTAAAGAAAAAAAAGCCATCCCCTTTAAATAATGATGACCTTACGTCCCTTGGGCCCTAAAAAAAACTATACTTAACTCTTCTAACGGGGCATCGGTGGGCCTTGCAAACGACCGGGTTTGAGAGATCACCAGCGAAACCCTGATTCTGACACTTCTTTCTTGGTTGTAACAAATTTCTTTAAAATGTTTTGGTTTGCTGGACCTTACAATGTTTAAGTAGAAATTAACATATAAAAGTATAAAAACACAGAGAATAAATATTAACTTTAAAATGAAAAAGGAAATAAAAAATGGGGAAACTACAAAGCGTAACATAAAAAGGGAAGATAAAATTACACAATAGAAACAGAAAAAATAGATTAGGTTTGTTTAAAAGAAATCATCAAAAAAAACATCAAATAAAGAAAGAGATCATTAAAACAAAATTAATATCACCCCGATTACTGCTCCTTGCGGGGGACGAGTTTGAAAGAATATAAAAAACATTACAGAAATAGTAAAAAATAAAACTTAATTATAAAACTCACAAATAAAAAAAGTGAGCAGATAAAACGAACTAAAAAAATAAATTTTGGCAGAAGCATTCACAGAATAAAACTCGTAGCCAGTACTCTAAGATAAATAAAAAAAAATCCTAAAATATCACAGAACAGAATATTAGTTATAAAATCAATGGTCAATAGCTAAAACAAAGGAGGGAAATGTACCAAAAACATTTGTAATTAAGACTCAAAAACAAACAAACAGGCAAACAATAACAAAACTATAAAATGAGCAAGTAAACAAAATACTTTATAAAAACAACAAATTAAAAGCATGTTTAGCAAATAAATTAAATGTAAAAAGAACAAATAAAGCGGCACTTCATTAAAAAATATAATAACGTCCTAAAAGGTCCGATGATAAAAATAAAACAGGAAAGGTTAATTACTGAAAAAACGAAACAGTGACTTTGAAATGGACAATAATTCGAATAAATGTCAGTCTAATGGTCAGAGTGAACATCTAAAAGGCAAGGCATAAGAAATGGTAAGTGACAGCCGATCCGTACGTCGTATGCCCTCCAGGATCTTCATACCTTTCCGTGGTCAAGATTAGGGAAGGATGTGGGATAAGGGAGGGGTAGACTAAGGTAAAAGGACAGCACAAGCTTAGTACAGAGGAAAGGAATGGAAGAAGAAGGAATAAAAAACATCCCTATGATAGGCGTGAGTCTTAGGTCTAGGCAGTTTTTGAGAGGAAATCTTGGAGTACAAACCAAAGATATAGTAAAGGAAAGTCACTAGATAGAGAAAAAAAGTAAGAAGACAGTATAGAAAAGGAGAATACAGACAAGAACAACTGGAGTAAGATCAGAAAAGAGCATATGTTAGGCTAGGCTAGGAAGAAGAAATAAACCCACAACTTCTGAAAGAAGTTTTGTAGGAGGGAAAGGAAAAGACACATAAGCCAGGAGAAGGAAAGGAAAGACACATAAGCCAGGAGAAGGAAAGGAAGAGACACAGAAGCCGGAGAGGGAAAGGAAAAGACACAGAAGCCAGGAAGGGGAAAAGGAAAAGACGCAGAAGCCAGGAGAGGGAAAAGAAGAGACACAGAAGGCAGGAGAGGGAAAGGAAGAGACCACAAGCTAGGAGAGGGAAAGGAAAGAGACACAGACGCCGAGAGGGGAAATGAAGAGACACAGGAGGCTAGGAGATGGAACGAAGAGAAGAAGGTAAGGATAGGAGAAAAGAGGTGAAGGAAGCAGAGAAGCGAGGCCTGGGGCCTCCTTAAGGCAAGCTGTAAACAGTTTTGGTGAGATGTGTCGCCCCCTGTCCTAACACGCTTTTTAATTGGTGTTTTATCGGTTATTGTGGAAGATAGATGGTTTGTTTGTCCCCATCCTTCGTATATATATATTTCAATATTTTACAATAAACCTCCTCTAAACTCCCTGTCTTCGAATCAAAGCTCTCTAGTACTGCTGGTTTTGTACAGGCCAATGCTTTACTAATCGATGATACCACACCACAGGGATTTCCTATTTCGTTTATTTTTCTCTTATTTGGACTAGCATGTGGATGTGGGGTTTTCTAGGCTGAGTTAGAATCCTACTGTTCAGAGTTACGAGTTTGTGATGACTTCTGTGAACAGTCCTTTAAGGGAGTGGGAAGGAGGCTTATGGGTGGAGTTTTATTTAGATCCTTTCCTATCCTCAAAATAAATTTATTGCGTATATTCTCAGGCTTTTCGGAATGTTCCCCTGAGAAGGCATTTGAAAGATTGGCTATTTTCACTGTTGCAATTTTTCCTGCATCTATTATAAGGTCTATACTAATTCCGTCCTTCACCTGGCGTTTTTCCCTCTCTTCATGCTTTTAGGCAAAAAAAAAAAAAAACCCTTCTTTTTATTTCCTCTGTTTGATGTTAGTTACGTTACTCTAGTTTTCCGAGTTTTGCTTCTTATTCGGAGTTGTATAGATCCCTGTTAAAAAGTCTCCCACTACTCATGATTTCCTTCTCTTGTAATATGTTACTTCTGCCGTCTGGTTTTCTTTATACATTTGGTTTCTGCCCTAGTCCGAGTCTCCTTTTGGCTGTTTTAATCCTAGAACCTGCATCACAGTTTCCATTTAATATTTGAATATCCATACAACTTCTCTCTTATTTTTATTTGTTTTATTTAGTTATTTGTTTAGTTCAGCTAAGCCTATCTTGTTTCTGTTTGACGATACTTTCATGACATTAAGCTGTTTAGTTTCTAGAGAGCTTGCCTGGACCTTTGCTTGTCGTTCTTACCGCCTACTTTCTGATGCAGCTTCCTTATTATTGTTATTGAACTGTTTTTTTTATTTGGTCCAGTGTTTGGGGATCTTCGTCGCTGAGTAGTGAATATCTGTTTTGATGTAAAAAGGTAAAGTCTTTCGCTCTGTCCTTTAAGTTTAACTCAATTTTGGCTGCTGCGGTTTTTTCGTATTAGTTTGTCCCTTTTCCCTTCTGCTGTGTTTATTTATTTCGCCCCTGACCATTCTATGGTCGCTGCCAACATCTTTACTTTATTACTACCTATTTTAAATTAATGAGTCATTTCGTTTTTGATGTCAAATGGCGCTTCCATGTCCACTTCCAACTCTGATTCTTTTCAAAGATGTATTCATGATATTGAATCGATCAGGGGGGGGGAGCCTCTTCTGCAAAATCGACTAGCATTTGTCTCCTCTCATTTCTAGTGCTATTCCGGTGAATCTGTCTTTTACCTATTCTGGCATTAAAATCTCTCGTAATTATGTGAAATGGGTTTTAACTCCCATGCTGGCTTAATGAACGATCTTCTAGAATGTTCTCTATTTCTTCATGTGGCTTGCAGGTTTTGGAAGCATAGACCTGAACAATATTTAAGTTAACCGATTTGTTTGATTTTATTGTACTGAAGCCACTGTTTTGCTTACACTTAGAATTCCACGATTTCCTTTCAAAGCTGTGACACTAAGAAACCTACCTCTATTCCTGTTGTTACCCTGGGGTTTTTTACCTCTCCAATAGAGCACGTTTTTTCCAATCATTTAGTATCTTCTGTTCTTCGCCTAGCTTTCTAACTTCACAGAGTCCTACAGATCCCATTTAATGAAAGAAGTTCCCTCAAGTAATGCTAGTAATCCGGATTCAGTTCTCATGGTCCTTATATTATCTGTGCCAAGGTTCATCAACGTGGGGGCGGCCCTATCTTTAAACCGGGAGATTTAACCACCCTCTGCTCCAGAGCGATCTTGATTGGCCGCGTAAACCAGGGGCTCCTTCCGGGGGCTGTTGGCTTGTGCAGTCATGGTTTTTTTGGATGAGAGGTATCAGCCGAGTTACCCCCCATCTACTGCTTAGTGTGTATCTTGGTGGGAAGGGGTGCCATTGATAAGCTCCTCCGCAGGGTTGTCCTGCCAATGTGGGATTGATGACAGCAATTCAGTATCACGGGCCTGCTCACACCCGGGGTAATACTCCCCGTGAGCTTTGGCTTGAGTATCAAAAGTGCATAATGTGTGATTATATTTTATACGCTGATTTCTTTTTTATGGGCGGGGGTAATGTACACTAGGTCAGGACGTTGTTCAAACCACACATGCCGATACTTACTACGGATAGGTTTATTTCGTGCCATGCACATGCAAGCACACACCTTTACCATATGTTCCTATTCATATGATATGCATACATACCCTATGTTATCACAACTACAACACAGGAACTGCATACATATATATAGACATATCACATGCACATACATATGTTATACGCACCCACATATATCCAACACACACATTTGTACATATCTTATCGCGTACTTATGACTATACATACACGCATATTGTATATATAGTAATTTATATGTGTGTATGTATATATGTCCACATATTTTTATACAGCCTAATTATCTGTATAATGAATTATATATATATATATATATATATAGTATATATAATATATATATATATATATTATATATATATATACATATATATATTTATATATATCTATATATATATATATATTCTATATATATATATGTGTGTGGTGTGTGTGTGTGTGTGTGTGTGGTGTGTGTGTGGTGGTGTGTGTGTGTGTGTGTGTGTGTGTGTGTGTGGTGTGTTTGTGTGTGTGTGTAATGTGTGGTATGTGTGTGTGTATGTGTGTGTGGTGTGTGTGTGTGTGTGTGTGTATGTGTGTGTGTGTGGTCTTCATCATCAATAACGTATGCTCATGTTTGAGCAGCGTGGACCTCTTCCACCATTCCTTCGCCACTCAACTCGATCTTACGCTTTTTCTTTCCACTTTGTACCATCGCGCCCACGCAAATATCTTTGAAGTTGTCGCTCAGATCTTTCTTCGGTTTAACCTCTTCCTCTGTTCTATCACCATCCCTGTCCTTTCTCAATACTGTTACTTCTCATCACATGACGCAATAAACTTTAATTTCCTCCTGTTCAAGAATATCCAACAGCCGGTCTTTACAATTTATTTTTCTCAACACTTCTCATTCGTCTTCTTTCTCCCGTCCATTTAATATTGTATATCGAGTGAAGTTCCTTGCCCAAAAAATAAACAACAGCGCCGGCCGATGCCCCGAACCAGATTGTATGTATGTGTGGTATGTATGTATGTATGTATGTATGTCTGTATGTATGTAATTTAGGTATATATGTATGTATTATTGTATGTATGTATGTATATTGTATGTATGTAGTGTGTAGTATGTATGTATGTATGTATGTATATATGTTGGATTTATGTATGTATTATGTATGTATGTTGTGTGTATGTATTTATGTAATTTATGTATATATGTATGTATGTTATTTATATATGCTGTATTTTATGTATGTATACGAGTTATAATGTATGCATATGTTATATATGTATACCATATGTATCTATATGTATATTTATGGTATATATCTGTATATATATGTTTATATAAGTATATATCTATTATATATTGTATTATATGTATATAATATGCATACATATGTATATATATGTTATATATATATGTATAAATATGTGTAATATATGTATATATATATGTAATACACACACACACACTACAAAACACACCCAAACACACACAAACACACCACACAGGCAGCACACGCACACGCAATACATACATACAACATACATACATACATACATACATACATACATACATCATACATACATACACACACTACACAACACACCACGCA
>NW_023653365.1:91558-94058 GCF_015228065.2 Penaeus monodon
TCATGAAAGTATCGTCAAACAGGAACAAGATAGACTTAGCTGAACTAACAAATAAATAAATAAAACAAATAAAAATAAGAGAGAAGTTGTATGGATATTCAAATATTAAATGAAACTGTGATCGCAGGTACTAGGATTAAAACAGCCAAAAGGAGACTCGGAATAGGGAGAAACCAAATGTAATAAAGAAACCAGACGGAGAAGTAACATATTACAAGAATGAAATCATGAGTAGTGGGAGACTTTTACAGGGATCTATACAACTCCGAATAGAAGCAAACGCGGAAACTAGAGACGTAACTAACATCACAACAGAGGAAATAAAAAGAGTGCCTAAAGGCATGAAGAGAGGGAAAACGCCAGGTGAAGACGGAATTAGTATAGACCTTATAATAGATGCAGGAAAAATTGCAACAGTGAAACTAGCCAATCTTTCAAATGCCTTCTCAGCGGAAACATTCCGAAAGCCTGGAATAACGCAATAATTATTTTGAGGATAGAAAGGATCTAAATAAACTACCAACCCATAAGCCTCCTTCCACTCCCTTAAAGACTGTTCACAGAAGTCATCACAACTCGTAACTCTGACAGTCTGGATTCTAACTAGCCTAGAAAACCCACATCCACATGCTAGTCCAAATAAGAGAAAAAATAAACGAACATAGGAAATCCCTGTGTGTGGTATCATCGATTATGTAAAGGCATTTGGCTGTACAAAACCAGCAGTACTAGAAGCTATTCGAAGACAGGGAGTAGAGGAGGTTTATTGTAAAATATTGAAATATATATATACGAAGATGGGACAACAACCATCTATCTCCACAATAAACCGATAAAACACCAATTAAAAAGCGTGTTAGACAGGGCGACACCATCTCACCAAAACTGTTTACAGCTTGCCTTAAGGAGGCCCCAGGCCTCGCTTCTCTGCCTTCCATCACCCTCTTTTCTTCCTATTCCTTACCTTTCTTCTCTTTCGTTCCATCTCCTAGCTCCTGTGTCTCTTAATTTCCCTCTCCGGGCGTCTGTGTCTCTTCCTTTCCCTCTCCTGCCTTCTGTGTCTCTTCCTTTCCCTCTCCTGCCTTCTGTGTCTCTTCCTTTCCCTCTCCTGCCTTCTGTGTCTCTTCCTTTCCCTCTCCTGCCTTCTGTGTCTCTTCCTTTCCCTCCTACAAACCTTCTTTCAGAAGTTTGTGGGTTTATTTCTTCTTCCTAGCCTAGCCTAACATATGCTCTTTTCTGATCTTACTCCAGTTGTTCTTGTCTCGTATTCTCCTTTTCTATACTGTCTTCTTACTTTTTTCTCTATCTAGTGACTTTCCTTTACTATATCTTTGGTTTGTACTCCAAGATTTCCTCTCAAAACTGCCTAGACCTAAGACTCCACGCCTATCATAGGGATGTTTTTTTATTCCTTCTTCTTCCATTCCTTTTCCTCTGTACTAAGCTTGTTGCTGTTCCTTTTACCTTAGTCTACCCCTCCCTTATCCCACATCCTTCCCTAATCTTGGCCACGGAAGAGTATGAAGATCCTGGAGGACATACGACATACGGATCGGATTTCACTCCCCATATCTTATGCCTGGCCCTTTTAGATGTTCACTCTGACCATTAGAATGACATTTATTCAAATTATTGTCCATTTCAAAGTAACTGTTTCGTTTTTTCAGTAATTAACCTTTCCTGTTTTATTTTTATCATCGGACCTTTTAGACGTTATTATATTTTTTAATGAAGTGCCGCTTTTATTTGTTCTTTTTACATTTAATTTATTTGCTAAACATGCTTTTAATTTTGTTGTTTTTATAAAGTATTTTGTCTTACTTGCTCATTTTATAGTTTTGTTATTTGTTTGCCTGTTTGTTTGTTTTTGAGTCTTAATTACAAATGTTTTTGGTACATTTCCCTCCTTTGTTTTAGCTATTGACCATTGATTTTATAACTAATATTCTGTTCTGTGATATTTTAGGATTTTTTTTTATTTATCTTAGAGTACTGGCTACGAGTTTTATTCTGTGCAATGCTTCTGCCATAATTATTTTGTTTAGTTCGTTTTATCTGCTCACTTTTATTATTTGTGAGTTTTATAATTAAGTTTTACTTTTTACTATTTCTGTAATGTGTTTTATATTCTTTTCAAACTCGTCCCCCGCAAGGAGCAGTAAATCGGGGTGATATTAATATTGTTTTAATGATCTCTTTCTTTTATTTTGATGTTTTATTTTGATGATTTCTTTTTAAACAAACCTAATCTAGTTTTTCTGTTTCTATTGTGTAATTTTATCTTCCCTTTTTATGTTACGCTTTGTAGATTCCCATTTTTTATTTCCATTTCATTTTAACGTTTATATATTTACTTCTCTGTGTTTTTATACTTTTATATTGTTAATTTCTACTTAAACATTGTAAGGTCCAGCAAACCAAAACATTTTAAAGAATTTGTACAACCAAGAAAGAAGTGTCAGAATCAGGGTTTCGCTGGTGATCTCTCGAACCGGTCGTT
>NW_023653365.1:104899-112399 GCF_015228065.2 Penaeus monodon
TTTGTTTTTTTTTTGGGGGGGTGTTTTTGTGTTTTTTTTTTTTTTTTTTTGGTTTGGTTTTTTCCCCCCCCCGAGCTTTTTTGGGGGGGGGGGTTTTTTGGCAGGGGGAAAAAACCCCCCGCTCATTAAAAAAATTTTTCCCCCTGAAACCCCACCCGGGGGAAAATTTTTTCCCCCGGTAAGGAAACCCCCCCTTTAAAAAAAAAAAAAAAAAAAAAATTTTTTTTTTTTTTTTACCCAGGGGGCCCCTTTTTTGAAAAAAAATTTACAAAATAAAAAAATAGAAAAAAATGGAGCATTTACTCCCCACACCCAAAAAGGGAATTCCCCCCGTTGCTGTTTTGGAACCATAGTTTTGGGGAGTGATAGGATTTCAAAGCAAAAAACACAAAAAGTTTAAATTTACCCTTTTAAAAGACTGCCCCAAAAAGATAAATTGCCCCCTTTGGTGAACTTGAAAAAAAAGAAAATAACTGTAGACACCTCCAGGTAGACATGGAATTGCCCCTTCATCCGAGGGGGTGGGCTTTTCGGCCCCCCCCAGGCGGAGTTTTCAATTGTCAAGGGGGGTTTACTTTTGGCGGGGCAAAGCGGGTAAAACTGGTTCAGCCAATCACTCCAGCAAAAACAAGGGTTTTGG
Organism: Penaeus monodon; assembly: GCF_015228065.2. NCBI lineage: Eukaryota > Metazoa > Arthropoda > Malacostraca > Decapoda > Penaeidae > Penaeus > Penaeus monodon. The sequence continues at coordinate 105,540 of NW_023653365.1, forward strand.
ACCACCCCCCAGGGCATACCCAACTGTTTTCCATAGCTTCGGACTATTTCTGGAGTTATTGATTCCATGGGAATATCGGGGGAGTTTTTAAATTTACCCCCCGGGTCTTCACCACCAAAACAAAAAATTGTTTATTTTTAAATATATTAAAAAAATTAATAAATTAGGGGGTAGTAAAATTAAATTTTATTATATATATTTAAAATTAATTTATATATTTATTTAAACAAAAAAAAATTAAATATATAAAATTTATATAAAATTTATTATAAAAAAAAATTATAATAATTATTTTATTAAATTTTTAATTTTTTTTTTTAATGGGGTGGATCAGAATGATGACCCACCAACAACACACACACACACACACAAACAAAAAATAATAATATATAATTTTAAAATATTATAATATATATATAATATTGTATAAATATTAAAAATATATATTTTATATATATATAATATATATAATATTATATTATATAAAATTTTAATATAATATAATATATATAATATATATATAAAAAAAAAAAAAAACAAAATATATATATATTATAATATATATATAATAATAATAATATATAAATTATTATCTATTATTATAATATTGTTTTGTTTTTTTGTGTTTTGGGGTTGGGGGTTTGGGGTTTTGGGTGTTCGGGGGGTTGAAAAAAAAAACAACAACATAAAAATATTATATATATATATATATATAAATATATATATATATATATTAATATAAATATATATATATATTATTTTTAAAATATATATATATATATATTTCTTTTTTAAAACTATTATGTCTACCGGTGGTGTTGTATTTGTGTTTTGTTGTGGTTTGGGTGTGGGGTTTTTTTTAAAAGTATTTTCCATGGGGGGTGGTTTCGAATTTGAAAAAAAACCCCAACTTTTTAATTAAATTATATATATTATAATATAATATATAATATATATCAAAATAAATAATAATATATATAATATATATTATATAATATATATTTTATATATATATAAAATATATATTATTTTTTTTAATATTTATTTATTAAATATATTAATTTATTTTTGGGTTTTGGATTACTGTAAAAAAAAAGGCCCCCGGGGGTTCACAAGGGGCCGTGTACCTGAGGGTAATCACTATATGGGTTGTAAAGTAGGACGGGGTCCCCCTGGGCCCCAGTGGCTAGGAGGCTTTCAAGGAAGCGGGGAAAACCCAAGGGCCGGTGTCGTTGGTGGATCTGGTAAGCACTTGCAGTTATTTTTAGATTTTTTAAAAAATTATTTTAATAAAATTAATTATTTTAAAGAATTTTAATAAGTTTTAATTTTATTTTAAAGTTTTAATTACTGTAAAAAAAGGAAATTAAAAATATAAAATAAGAAATTTATTAGTTTTTAATTATTATGGGATTTGATTTTATGTATTAAAATAATATATTAAGAGATTTTTTTGTTTTAATTAAAATTCTTTAATTTTTAAATAAAATTTTAAAAGTTTTATTTATCTAATTTGATATAATTTTATATATATTATATTTATATGTGTCTGTGTGTATACGGGAAATGTAGCAAACACACACCACGCTCATAAAAAATATTTTTAATATATATATATATATATTTTAAATATATAATTTTATATATATATATTATAATATATAATATATTATATATATTTTATATATACAGACACACAAACCACATTATACAGATATCTAATTATCTTTTATTATCTATCTATCTATACAATATATATATAATATATATATATTATATTATATATAATTATATATATATTTAAGAAGATGAAGATAGTAGAAAATTAGTATCTGTTTAGGGTGTTTTGGTAAATTTTAATAAAATATATAAATATATATAATATTTTATAAAATTTATATTATATTTTAAAATATATAAAATATGTCTGTGTGTGTGTGTAAAAGGCTATTACCTTAGTACAAGGTGACAGAGGGTAGTTTACGTTAACGGTTTACCTTTTTTTCTGAGATTTGGGACACAGTAAAAAGAACCGACATGTTTAGTTAACGGGTAATGGGGGCCGGCGGAGGTCAGGTCACCCCACCGGAGGAGGCGAGGTCTGACCTTAGCGCGGTGGATTTTAGGAACTCTAGGTCATTTTGGTATAAGTAGTGACCGTCCAGCTGGAGGAGCGGTAGCAGAGCTGCAGGAAGTGGGGGGGGGAGCGAGGGAGGTCACTGGCTCCGTCTCTAACTGATTGCTCCACGTGGAAAACACCCAGGGCCCATGGTACCCAAAATAGAATTATCCAATCCTGTAGAATTATTCACACCTATATTGCTCGGCACCTACTCGCGCCTCGCCTCGAGGGCCCCAAGGGTGACTAACTTGGTGGGGTCTCGTTTTTCGGCATCGTCCTGGTGCATCTTCTGGCTGCTCGTCCCCGTGTCCTATCCTCCTGGTCTTGGTGAGTCTGTCCTCCTTGATGTCCACACTCCTCGAATGTCGCACAGGGGCCCCCTTGATTAGATTCGCAGACATTTCCCTAGTCCTCTCCAGGCCCAACTCGGCGGCTCCTCGTCCACACGCCTCACAGATCTCGCCAGGTCGTTCTCGCGTCCCCACGTCCTGTAATTTCAGGATTACGGGCGTCGGGGGGGGCGGCATCTCGGGGCGGCTGATACCGCGCTACGAGCTCCGGAGTTTACTGGATTTCAGGCGTCCGCCAGGGTGACATGACAGCATTTTGGGGGGACGGTACCGCGGCAAAGGTCTGGGTTCGCGGATTAGGGAGTCCGGAGGCAACGCCCCTCCACTACACGGGCGGTTAAACCTTTCTGACGAAAATTTGGGCCGCGGGCCTATGGCGTTTCGATGACGTCCTTCCACGGGATCCTAAGGTGACCGGAACTGTAGCAGGGTTTTCCCTTTGGGCCGGCCGGTCCGACTGCAATACATAGTCGGGGGCCAGATCATACACATAAGGGCCAGAGTAAAGAAAAAAAAAGGCAACAGAGAAAAGGGGTTTTTATCTACCTCTTGCCCGGGTTTTTATGAAATTGCGGGTTTTAATGTTGGTTTTATTTATTTTTGCCTTTTTTTTCATTTTGTTTTACTTTCAAAAGAAAAGAAAAAATAGAAGAGGGAGACGTCAGTAGCGGGCCGAAAGACCTGACTTGAAACCCACCCTCTCTATAGAATGAGAATAGATAAAGGGAAAAGACTCGGGGTCCGCGAAAATCTTTTAACCATAGTCGTCACAAGAAAAGAAGTAGATTAACTTGTACATTAGTACGAACCACTTGTCACAACAGACACGGTATGGTGGTGAGTGACGCTAGCGTTAACGAGAGGGGGGAAATGAGAGTGTTCCCCCCCACAGAGAATGAACACAAACAAACCAATATTAGCGTTTACTATAACAAAAAAAAATAAATTAGCAATGTAGCTATTTAAGATTATTTCAACTCCAAATTGAATTCAAAATAAGTATGCGGGGCAGAATGACGCATGAATGAATGGGGACATGAAAAAAAAATTCGCCAATTTTTTTTCAAGCAAACTTCTCGGGGTCAGAAACTGAACTGCCCAGGAATGTTAGCTTTGCACGTCAGGGCTCAATAAAACTCAATAAAGGGGGGGGTCCTATACCCCCGGGGTATATAAATTTTTTACGAATACAAAATGCTTGGGGGTACCCAAAACATGCAAGCGACTTCAAAAGGGTGAGAAAGGTGTGATTTAAAAAGGGGAATAATGATTTTAGCTTAAACCCCAGGCTACATAATTAACGGACGTAACCCGGGGCAACCGACTCAAAGGGGGCCGAAACGAACGAAAACCCGGTTTATTGTACCTACCTTTTGAAAGCGGAGCCAAATCATTAGGGGGTTTACGCAACCCCCGGGGGAATATGGGCAATTTTTGCAATAGATAGGGGAAGATCCCACGCTATTTCAAATAATACAATTTTAAAAAATTATGTTACATGCTCGCTCTAGCGCCCATAGAACGTGTCACCAAAAAAACAATGTAACAATGCAGGTTTAATCCCAAGCGTCAAAAAAAAAAAAACAAAAAAATACAGGGAACCCCCATTTATCAGACCCACCCACGCGCACCGACCGGGGGAAAAAAGGAAAATGAGGTAGGTAAGACAGGAAAATAACCTTTTCTAATCCAAAGTGACCGCAAAAGGGGAAAAAAAAAGGTACGATAGATCGGGGCGTGGGGAGGGAAAAAAGAAAGATATTCGTGATAAGATAAAATCACGAACCGTTAAATTCGTTGCAGTTGAAACAAAATTTAAATTCTAAAAACGAGAGAAATTTTTTAATTAATTAAGTAACGAACATATTTTATGTTTTGGTTGCATACTTTATCACACGGAAATTTCAATCTGGGGGGAAGAATAGTGGAGAAAAATGCCCCTTTGCTGTATTAGAACCTTTTTAAACCCAAAAAAAACAACGGGTTAAACATGTTGGGAGAGAAGGGGGAAAAAAATAAAAAAGGGGCCCCCAAAAACCCTTCTTACCGCTTTTTTCTTAGCCCGTCTTGAAGCGGCGAGCGAATTTTTGAAGTTTTCTTCATGCTGCGAGCCGGGAAGGAGCAGCACCACCCCGCCACCAGATTTTAAAAGGCATTCATCCTAGACAAAGGTGAACAGAGGGTAGTTTTACTTTAACGGGTTGACCCTTTTTTCTGGAGTTTTGGACCCCGTATAAGAACACGAAATTTTAGTTATACGGGTAATCGGGCCGCGCGGAGGTCACGGCAGCCCACCCGAAAGGGGGGCGAGGGCTGACCTTAGCGCGGTGGTGCTTTGCACGAACTCTCCCCAAAGGGCCTTTAAAAGGGGTTCCCCCTTTCCTTTCCCGGGTAAAAAGGGTTAAAATTTTACCGTTTCCCGCTGGAGGAGCGGTAGCAGCAGAGGGGAGGAAGATGGGGGGGGGGGGGGGCGAGGTGAGGTCACTGGCTCCCTCTGCTAACTGATTGCCCCCGTGGAAAACAGCCACGGGTCCACTGGTACCCGAAATAGAATTAACCACATCCGTGAAATTCCACATTCCCATAGGGGTGTGTGGGGGGTGTGTGTGGTTTGGGGGTGTGTGGTTTTGTGTGTGTGGGGGTATGTGTGTGTGTGTGGTTATAAGTGTGTATATATATATAAAAATATATATAAAAATTTTATAATATATAATATATATGATGTATTATTTTACATATATTTTTAAAATTTTATATTTTAAAATATATATATTATATATTGTATATATTTATATATTATATTTTATGTATTACATATATACATATATCATATATATACACACAATATATAATTTTAATATATGTATATATGATAGCATATACTATCTGTCAATATATTTATTATTATATATTATTATTATTATTTTTAAAATTATTATCTATCTACTATCTATCTTCATTATTTTTTTGTTATCTATTCTTTTTTATATATATTATATATGGGGTTTTTTGTATTGTAATTAATTTAACATATAAATATTATATAATAAATATAATATATATAAAATAAATATAATATATATTTTTATATATTATATATATATATATACAATTTTTTATATATATATACATATATATTATAAAATATTTTATTTTAAAATATTATGCAAATATATTTACAATATATTTAATAAATCTTCTCTCTCTCTCTCTCTCTCTTAAATTATATATTTTTATATATATTAATATATATATATTATATTAATATAATAATATTGTGTGTGTGTGTATGTGTTGGGGTTGTGTGGTGTTGTGTGTGTTTTGGTGTGTGTGCGTGTGGGGGGCGGGGTGTGTTGTGTGTGTGTGTGTGGTGTGCTGTGGGTGGTGTGTGGTGAACATTTACATATATAAAAAATATATTTTATAATAAAATATATAATACATATATATATATTATATATAATATAAAAATATATATATATAAATATTACACATATAATAAAAAATTTTTACATAATACATTATATAAATAATCATGAAAAATTAAAACATATCCCCTCTCTCTCTCTCTCTCTCCCCTCTCTCTCTCCTCCTCCTTCCTCTTTTTATATATATATATATAATTTTTATATTAATATATTTTATATATATATTTATATAATATATATAGTAATATGAAAATTTATAAAAAGTTTGGTGTGTGTATAATGTATATAAAATATATATATATAATAATATAAAATATATATTTAATATTAAATAAAATTTTTATATTTTAAAATTAATATATATATATATATTATATTAAATTTAAATATAAACAAAAATATGATTTGTAAACCCCTGTTCATACAAATTTGTGCAGTTTAGGTTTTATCCATTCTTTTCTTGGAAAGCATTTTTTATTTGTTTTTTGGGACTTTATACATGTACTTGTTAAGTTTGCTTCATTTCTCCGACCAATCTTAGCCACGGTTTTCGCCATCTCCGCTTGTGGCGGTCCCGGGGCAGCGAGGAATGGTCCCCCGCGTTTGAGCAGAGATGATTTTAGCGTTTAAGGAAAGGTTTCGTTTTGCCCATGGAGAGTAGTTTTTTTCCCAAAAAATTTTTTATTTATCCCAAACCACTTTTTTTTCTTTGCAGCTTTTCTTTTTTTTGCCTTGAGGGCCAACCTCGACCAACTAGAAAAAAAGAAATTCCCCAAAATGCCCTCATATCCTTCCAGGGGAACCCGGTCGAAAAAAAATTTGACATACACCCCGGTTTTCAGAAAATAAAGTTCATTTGGTAGTGTGGGGGGAAAAGACACGGACTTTCAAGGGTTTTTTCCCCTTTCTTCGAAAATAAACCATTTTTTATTATTCAATTCCCCATTTCTCCGGAAATTA
>NW_023653365.1:114899-117399 GCF_015228065.2 Penaeus monodon
GAGAGATCACCAGCGAAACCCTGATTCTGACACTTTTTTCTTGGTTGTACAAATTCTTTAAAAATGTTTTGGTTTGCTGGACCTTACAATGTTTAAGTAGAAATTAACAATATAAAAGTTAAAATGAAATGGAGATAAAAAATGGGAATCTACAAAGCGTAACATAAAAAGGGAAGATAAAATTACACAATAGAAACAGAAAAAAAATTAGGTTTGTTTAAAAAGAAATAATCAAAATAAAACATCAAAATAAAAGAAAGAGATCATTAAAACAATATTAATATCACCCCGATTTACTGCTCCTTGCGGGGGACGAGTTTGAAAAGAATATAAAACACATTACAGAAATAGTAAAAATAAAACTTAATTATAAAACTCACAAATAATAAAAGTGAGCAGATAAAACGAACTAAACAAAATAATTATGGCAGAAGCATTGCACAGAATAAAACTCGTAGCCAGTACTCTAAGATAAATAAAAAAAAATCCTAAAATATCACAGAACAGAATATTAGTTATAAAATCAATGGTCAATAGCTAAAACAAAGGAGGGAAATGTACCAAAAACATTTGTAATTAAGACTCAAAAACAAACAAACAGGCAAACAAATAACAAAACTATAAAATGAGCAAGTAAGACAAAATACTTTATAAAAACAACAAAATTAAAAGCATGTTTAGCAAATAAATTAAATGTAAAAAGAACAAATAAAAGCGGCACTTCATTAAAAAAATATAATAACGTCTAAAAGGTCCGATGATAAAAATAAAACAGGAAAGGTTAATTACTGAAAAAACGAAACAGTTACTTTGAAATGGACAATAATTTGAATAAATGTCATTCTAATGGTCAGAGTGAACATCTAAAAGGGCCAGGCATAAGATATGGGGAGTGAAATCCGATCCGTATGTCGTATGTCCTCCAGGATCTTCATACTCTTCCGTGGCCAAGATTAGGGAAGGATGTGGGATAAGGGAGGGGTAGACTAAGGTAAAAGGAACAGCAACAAGCTTAGTACAGAGGAAAAGGAATGGAAGAAGAAGGAATAAAAAAAAACAGCACTATGATAGGCGTGGAGTCTTAGGTCTAGGCAGTTTTGAGAGGAAATCTTGGAGTACAAACCAAAGATATAGTAAAGGAAAGTCACTAGATAGAGAAAAAAGTAAGAAGACAGTATAGAAAAGGAGAATACGAGACAAGAACAACTGGAGTAAGATCAGAAAAGAGCATATGTTAGGCTAGGCTAGGAAGAAGAAATAAACCCACAAACTTCTGAAAGAAGGTTTGTAGGAGGGAAAGGAAAAGACACATAAGCCAGGAGAAGGAAAGGAAAAGACACATAAGCCAGGAGAAGGAAAGGAAGAGACACAGAAGCCAGGAGAGGGAAAGGAAGAGACACAGAAGGCAGGAGAGGGAAAGGAAGAGACACAGAAGCCAGGAGAGGGAAAGGAAGAGACACAGAAGGCAGGAGAGGGAAAGGAAGAGACACAGAAGCTAGGAGAGGGAAAGGAAGAGACACAGACGCCCGGAGAGGGAAATGAAGAGACACAGGAGCTAGGAGATGGAACGAAAGAGAAGAAAGGTAAGGAATAGGAAGAAAAGAGGGTGATGGAAGGCAGAGAAGCGAGGCCTGGGGCCTCCTTAAGGCAAGCTGTAAACAGTTTTGGTGAGATGGTGTCGCCCTGTCTAACACGCTTTTTAATTGGTGTTTTATCGGTTTATTGTGGAGATAGATGGTTGTTGTCCCATCTTCGTATATATATATTTCAATATTTTACAATAAACCTCCTCTACTCCCTGTCTTCGAATAGCTTCTAGTACTGCTGGTTTTGTACAGCCAAATGCCTTTACATAATCGATGATACCACACACAGGGATTTCCTATGTTCGTTTATTTTTTCTCTTATTTGGACTAGCATGTGGATGTGGGTTTTCTAGGCTAGTTAGAATCCAGACTGTCAGAGTTACGAGTTGTGATGACTTCTGTGAACAGTCTTTAAGGGAGTGGAAGGAGGCTTATGGGTTGGTAGTTTATTTAGATCCTTTCTATCCTCAAAATAATTATTGCGTTATTCCAGGCTTTCGGAATGTTTCCGCTGAGAAGGCATTTGAAAGATTGGCTAGTTTCACTGTTGCAATTTTTCCTGCATCTATTATAAGGTCTATACTAATTCCGTCTTCACCTGGCGTTTTCCCTCTCTTCATGCCTTTAGGCACTCTTTTTATTTCCTCTGTTGTGATGTTAGGTACGTCTCTAGTTTCCGCGTTTGCTTCTATTCGGAGTTGTATAGATCCCTGTAAAAGTCTCCCACTACTCATGATTTCATTCTTGTAATATGTTACTTCTCCGTCTGGTTTCTTTATTACATTTGGTTTCTCCCTATTCCGAGTCTCCTTTTGGCTGTTTTAATCCTAGAACCTGCGATCACAGTTTCATTTAATATTTGAATATCCATACAACTTCTCTCTTATTTTTATTTGTTTTATTTATTTATTTGT